>NC_091117.1:225179376-225401876 GCF_040183065.1 Periplaneta americana
GTTAGAATTTTCTCAAGTTACTGTTAATATCCTGTTCACCCAATTAAGATATATTGCAGCCTAAGTAGTTAAAAGAAGATATCTGTTGAATAGTTCCTTGATTAATAACTATTTTACATCGCCTATGGTTAAGCCCGCTGAAAGCCATTGTTTTAGTTTTGTTATTACACATTTTTAGGTTATATCCTTCTGTTATTAGCTGGAGCTGGTAAGTTGCCATTTGTAGATCATCCTCAGATTGTGCGATCAATATTTGATCATCGGCAAAAAGCATTGTATTTAATACAGTTGTTCTTAATTTATACCAAATACTATTTTATTCTGCCATTTAATGATAATAATAATAATAATAATAGTAATAATAGTAGCTATAATAAAACACAAAGTGAATTAAAATATTTACAACTAGCCGTACCCGTGCGCTCCGCTGCACCTGTTAGAAATAAATATAAATAATTACATAATTAAAATAGGACGTTTGATCCTGGGAATATCCGTGTTTGATAGAAGGATAAATAGTTTAATATGTTACTTAATTTAAATGGTATTTAAATAATTAAAATGCGATCATTTTGGTCCATAGACACTCATTTGGTGCAATGACAATTCTTTTAACATGTTTCTTATTTGTTATTACATGCAACCATAGATTAAATAATGTACAAAATAGCCTATCAAGTTTTCTCTCATAAGAAGCTATTTTAATCTTACCTGTTCTCAATTCACTCAGAAGTTACTATAACAAAATTATAGCATTATGTCCATCTAGAGAAACTATACTTTCCAATGGTGAAATAATAATTAATTATACAAATCGGTTAATTAGCATACGATATTACTTCATACAAACAAATAAGCATTCTCTTTAGGCTATGTTTAATGTCGTTCGATTGTTGTTGTCCAAGGCCCCTTATAGAGGAAGTCATTTGTTCTTATTTCGTTACACGGCCGTAGATGAAGTTATTTTAATTTTAAAACTCATTTATCTCATTAAATATCAATCCTATCAAAATTTTGCAGAGAATAAAACGTATCGGAAATAAGTTTTAAAGAAACCTTTGTTTGGAACATTTTTTACAAAAATCAATAATAAGGGAGATATTTCGATTTATTTAATTCAGGCCCCCTTATAACCCCCCTTTTAAATAATGTATTTGAATGCCATATAGCCTATAATCTAAGTTACAACGAAGTTAATTTATATTCCAATTTTCATATAAATCGGTTCAGCGATTATCGCGTGAAAAGGTAACAAACATCCAGACAGACAGACAGACATACAAACAAAAATTTCAAAAAAGCGATTTTCGGTTTCAGGGTGGTTAATTATATATGTTAGGACCAATTATTTTTGGAAAAACTAAAATTACCAGAAAAATTTCGGCTACAGATTTATTATTATTATTATTATTATAGATTGGGAAATTAATTTATGTATATGTGGGTAGTTTTCTCTCAAATAAATTTATTTTTGTCTCTTGAATTATTGTTTCATTTCCTAACCGTACGTAAGCTATATGTGAGGAAGTGCTGACATAAAAGCATTATTTCCTGCTACTGAATGTTGCAGTGACTGGTCGTCTGTTCTACGAAGTTTGTATGTTGTCCCCACTAAGTATTGGTACCCATAAACATTAACTGCAACGAATGTGTTGCTGGAACTTACCGGGCTTCCTCGTACCACTGTGCAGGCAACTCCTATGACCAGCAGAACTGTCCTTGCATCCATCCTGTGTTCGCAGTGTTCTCTTGAAAACTGGCGTGCAGAGTACATTGGAATGTCGGTGTGTAAAACGAACAATATTATATGGGTCGTCACGCAACTCTCTGCGACCTGATATTTGTACTAATTATTGAAAATTATAATGGTGCTATTTTAATGGGCGTATAACGCAAATGTTTTAGAGTCCAACTGATTGGTAAGACTTGACAACCCAAATTACGTACACTGCAATGAGAGAGGAAGCATACGGTCATAACTGTGAATCCAGAGACATACCGGGAAAAGCATGAAGGACACATCTCCAGCTGTACCACGGGATCAATGACTCTGTGCAGTAAAAATTTCCATCCAGTCGTTGAAAACCTTATGAAGTTTGTTACTGAGGAGTGTCCTGCAGAAATGCTCGGTAGAATTGCCATTTATTTTGTTTTCGAATTCATGAGTCCAATATTTGCCTAGCACAATAGAGCTCATTTCTATTACTACTACTACTGCTGCTACTACTACTACTACTACTGCTACTGCTGCTGCTACTGCTGCTGCTACTGCTGCTGCTGCTACTACTACTGCTGCTGCTACTACTACTACTACTACTACTACTACTACTGCTACTGCTACTACTACTGCTGCTGCTACTGCTGCTGCTGCTACTACTACTGCTGCTGCTGCTACTACTACTACTACTACTGCTACTGCTACTACTACTACTACTACTACTACTACTGCTACTGCTGCTGCTGCTGCTACTACTACTGCTGCTGGTACTACTGCTGCTGCTACTACTACTACTGCTACTGCTACTACTACTACTACTGCTACTGCTACTACTGCTACTGCTACTGCTACTGCTACTGCTACTGCTACTGCTACTACTACTGCTACTGCTGCTGCTGCTGCTGCTACTACTACCAAATACCGTACTATAATAATACCGGACAGCTAGCAGTTTTAAGTGCGAACGACTATAGTGCTGCTACCTACCTGCCGGGATGGAGATACTCGCGAAACAAGCTGTAATCAACTGCAATGTATATTGTTGTTGGGCTAGTTAATTTGTTAATAGTTTTACGAATTAGTTTAGTACTAGTGTTAAAATGTCAGGGTGTATATGTGCTGTTTATAATTGTGACAATTGCAGCATTACAAATTGCTCCAAATCGTACTTTCGATTTCCGACAGTTCATAAAACGTGAGTCAACAACATTCTTTAGTAGGCCTAATTCCTTCGTCTTTGTGTTGATAGAAAAATACAAATTGGCTTTTTTATTTAGACCTAATAAATAAATAGAAGTTAAAATGTATTGGATTTTAAGGTTTTATCAAATTAAGTTTTATTGTTGTCCACAGGCCTTTACTAATTATTACAAGCATCAGATTACTATCAATTTTATCTTTGCAGTTGTCAGCAATGCGTATATAAAACATTATTGTAAATTCATTCCTAATATCAGATTGATTTTGTCCCACTAAACCAAAGAAAAAATATGTAACAATTAATTACGGAAAGTAATATGAAGTATGCAATATTTCTCATAATATGCAGCTTTGATATAAGATAATAATTTTACATTAAATATTATTCAACATTTCTTAAGTGTTTCATATATAATTCCACATTAGTAACTCACGTTTTAAACAATACTCCGAATCACGCTATGTTAATATTTGTATTTGTGGACGTAATTCCATCCCTCTGCGCTAGATGTCAGGTCCGCGATTTTTCGCACTCACGCCAATGCTGCTAGTATACAGCTGTCCGGTACTATTATAGTAAGGTATTTGCTACTACTACTACTACTACTACTACTACTACTACTACTACTACTACTACTACTACTACTACTACTACTTCTACTACTACTGTTGCTGCCGCTGCCGCCGCTACAGTATGCGTCAAAACAAACAATACTGAAATTATCGCTCATCTGCTGTTCGTGTTTCCCTAGCAACCAAATATTTAAGGGTATTTATTTTATATGGTAGTTTCACATATTGTATATTCATTATTGTGTTGATTTCTGCAATTTTGATTCTCACAACAGAGGACAAGGTATTTATTGTCCAGCATTATTTTCAGTCATACGGAGTGGGGCGTCAGAATGGGCCGAGCTAGCGCCAGGTTAAAGAGCAGTATAGCTGACGCCAGCGTTTTTGGCGTGTGTCCTAGATATATAATACATGTTGCTAGTGCAGCCGAGAATGGTACCACTTCCTATACACGTCACATCAGCCATTTGCGAAACACAGTTGTCAGACTGACTGCAGAAAATGTAAAACACTTGCACGTAACGTTCCCATTACTTATTTCACACGCCAAAAACGGTGACGCGGACTGTACCAGGAGCGATTTAACAATGCGGAATCAAAGAACACAACAATGTTAGCTGTCGTTGATACGTTCCATCGTACGGGATCAGTCTTATGTCGCCTTGCATGTTATAATGACTTATCTTGATTTTCAGAGTGTTTGTAATTTCAGTACTCCATATGACTGGAAATAATGCTCCACAATAAACACCTTCTCCTCTGTTGTGAGAATTATAATTGCAGAAATGTACACAACATTGAATTTATAATATGCCAAACTATAGTATACAATAAATAAATACTTCGTTGCTAGGGAAACGCGGACAACAGATGAGCGATAATTTCAGAACTGTTTGCTTTGGCACATACCATACTAATTACTATTACTACTACTGCTACTACCACGTTTTAGCGTATAGGTTTTTTTCCTTCCCGGTTCTCACTTTTAAAGACAATTATGAAGCAAATCGATCTTCTAATTAAAGTGCAATAATGTGTAAAGAGTGTATTTAACATTATCGTCACTCAATGGTCAATGATGGACGTACATGACTGTGTCTGGATGTCAAGCAGCATTTCTAAAACTCTTAAAAATATCCTAATTTCGAATCTTGAGGGAAGGTAGACGAATACATTCACTTCTTTCCAACGTCCTCTTTTCATTGAACTAATGTTAACGCTGATGTGCAGTGCGAATTCGTTTCACAAGTTTCAAGATTTTGAGTGCTGCAGTTTTTTTTTTTTTTTTTTTTTTTTTTTTTTTTTTTTTTTTTTTTTTTTTTTTTTTACTTCTCTCCTCGTCAAGCACGTAACACACAGAATTTCATTGTAAGTCGATAATAATTTTAAGGTTTTGTGTCAGTTTCAAATATTGGCATTTGTAGGCATTATAATATGCACACATCAGGCGTCTACAATTGGGTGTACGCGTTGTTAGAATGGAAAAAAGAGGGTACTCAACAAGTGTTTGAGTGACACTTTGGACACAAAAAAGAGTCGTGAAACTCCATAGTAGATGGGAAGAGTTGCTTCAAAGAACACATTAAAACAATAACCAGAGGACGCAATACATCTACATATGCCAAACACATAACTAATGCTAACCATACACATAGTAACATAAATACAGACATGAAAAACCTACATATACAGTAGCGTGCAAATTAATCCGAACAACGTAATTACTTATGCAAAAACACTCAAACGGGATAAAAAAAAAGGATCTAAGACATACCTCAGTAATCTATGTGGCCTCCCTTGTTCCTAATAACAGCTCTGAGACGATTTGGCATGGATTCCACTAATTTCCCACAAATATTCTTCATTTCTTCATCGCGAAACCATACACCAATGAGGGCAGAAATCATCTTCTCCTTTGTAGAATAATCCATTTTTTGCATTCTTCTTTTGCAAATTGACCGCAAGTTCTCAATGGGGTTGATGTTGGGTGAGTTGCCTGGCCAGGAGAGTACCTGTATATTCTTTTTGTTGAAGAATTCTGTAGTTTTCCGAGACGTATGGCATGGTGCCAGGTCTTGTTGGAACACACCTCTGCCATCCGGAAATGATTTTTGGAGCTGGGGTACGATTCTGGTTTCCAATAAGTGAATATATTTGTCAGAATTCATAATTCCCTTGACAGGTATTAATGCTCCAGGCCCTTCATGTGTAAAACAACCCCATAACATTACTTTAGGGGGGTATTTGGGTGCTTGTTGGAGATGAGCTGCTGTTACTTTTTCGGATCCTTTCCGTACGTAAGAAACACGGTGGCCGTGGACCTCGAAATGAGACTCATCGGAAAAAAAGTACATTCTTCCAGTCATTCACTGTCCAGTGTTGATGTAATTTTGCCCACATTAAGCGTTTTTTGCACATAACAGGGGTTAGCAGGTGCTTCTTAATAGGCTTACGAGCCCTTCGTCCAGCTTCCAAAAGCCTACACCGCAATGTTGTGACGTGAATATTCGCCCCAGTGGTAGCCATTAACTCGCGGGTTAAGTCGACAGCAGTTAGTCTAGGATTTAATTTACTTTTCCTGACAATTAAACGATCATCTGCAGGTGAAGGCTACCTTTTCCGGCCACAGTTTCCTTTTTTCTGGGGTGTGATGGATCCAGTCTTCCTGTATCGTTTTATGATTGAATTAACAGTAGCCAAACCGATGCGACAGTCTGCAGCAATTTGCCTCTGTGTCATAGAAGAATGCTCTGCTAATGTTATAATTTTAGACCGTTTTTGTGGAGTTGTACCCATTTGTGAAGACGACAGAATGTACAAAGGATTGCAGTATTAAGTCTTCAACACAACTGAAATGCTTATAAGTACAAAACGACAGGCAGCAAAATGTCACATATTATAAAATAATAATGACAGACCTTCAACAATGGAATTACACGTACTACAGATGTCAATTAAAGCGGTATGAGCAGCTGTGAGGCCAACAATGACAGTAAATGTAAAAATATGTCCTGTTCGGATTAATTTGCACGCTAGTGTACAACCCAAAAACCAAAACTCAACACACTAGAACAATACGAAATATACAGACACACTAAAACACACCCTAATCAAATTGTCAACACACAGATCAATTTTAGAACACACTCACTATTTGACTCCACTTTTCAACACGCAAACACACCCCTACAACAGGCAGCGATATCTAGATGACGCCATGATCTAATAGGCTCTGATGATGGTGTACAGTATACACCGAAACAGCTGTAATACACACGTGCTTATATAATTAACACTAGTAAGTTTGCCATTTTATCAATCATTTGTGTTTAAATGTTAAAAGTAGTGTAGGCAAGAATGAAGATGGAACATTCACTTGTAATTTTAATAGCCACTCGATCGTATACAGTGAGTAGGAGGTCTTCTAATGTATTTGAAACACACGAACAGAGACTGAGGGTTTTTTTTTTTCGAAAGTGACAGCTTATCGAGCAGGGAAGGTATTCTGGATGGATTGAGGATATCAGAAATTGGCAATGAACAGTTTATGTAATAGGAATTTACGAGTCATTTTGACGGTTATATTTATTTTGTATATTTTACTATACACAACGTTTATGTTTTCAATTTTCTTCCGTTCGAACCATTTCCAGTTCTCCATTACTCTCTTACTCCTTCTCAGAAGTTTATCTTGATACTCGGAAGTGTTGTTTCTCTCTTTTACAGCTTATTTCAGTATAAAACGAAGAACATTCCTCGAGAACAAGAAACGGGAAATGTTTTCATTTCTGTTTTGAAACGAATTTACATTCGCTGCATTTGTAGCTTTAACAATATCGAGGAAAAGTAGTCTGAAAATTAGTGGGCAACATTGCTTGTTTAGGTATAACTTGTTTGCTACTATATCATGCTTTCTTACTTGAAAGAATTTTCAATTCAATAGTGTTCATTGATATTCATTGAATAGATATTATTTTGTGGGAAAAATGCTGTCATGCGTTGCAATGTATTCGCATTTGTGAATAGTTATTTTGTACAACGGTCGATCATGAATATGGAATATGGTTGGAAGCTAGTGTACAAGTATTCTATGAAATATTGATTCGATAACCACTAGGGCAGTAGAAGATTATACTTTCGCTCTAGCGTATTGCACTACAGATCCTTTCCACGAAACGTGTTTCTATAGCAACTGATTTAGGCATTAATTTAAATAAAACGACAAATAAGTTTGGGTGTATGTAACATGCATTCTCGCAGATGACGAAATTTGGTGAGGGGAGAATGATAATACAGGATGCTATTTCGTGGTAATTTTGTCTTATTTAGAACAACACTATATTACAAACATATGTATTATGTAATGGGAAAGAACAACATAATATGTGTATAATGGAAGTCCAGTGATGACAACGTATTATTTTAGAGTGAGATTTCGGATAGAGAAATCTCTCATAATTTTAAATGATTTTGGGCATAGATATGTAAAATGGTTTTCGAAGATCACTAGAATGAAATTACATCTTACTCTTGATTAATTTCCGTGTTTATTGTTTTAATTCACCTTAAAAAATTTGACTAATTCCTTATTCCGAAGTTCAACTGCAATAAAATGTGATACATTCATATATTTCTAGGCTTGTTCTGTTGCGAAGTTTGAAGAATTCATATTGGATTCAGATGAATTGATATGGGCATGTTATGACTTATATAGATGGAATTATTGGGGATCATCAGTGTGGTTTCAGGCGTAATAGATCGACTATTGATCAGATTTTTTGTATTCGACAGATATTGGAGAAAAAATGGGAGTATAAGGGTACAGTACATCAGTTATTCATAGATTTCAAAAAGGCGTATGACTCGGTTAAGAGAGAAGTTTTATATAATATTCTTATCGAATTTGGTATTCCCAAGAAACTAGTTCGATTAATTACAATGTGTCTTAGTGAAACTTACAGCAGAGTCCGTATAGGCCAGTTTCTATCTGATGCTTTTCCAATTCACTGCGGGCTAAAGCAGGGAGAAGCACTATCACCTTTACTTTTTAACTTCGCTCTAGAATATGCCATTAGGAAATTTCAGGGTAACACAGAGGGTTTGGAATTGAACGGGTTACATCAGCTTATTGTCTATGCAGATCACGTGAATATGTTAGGAGAAAATCCACAAACGATTAGGGAAAACGCGGAAATTCTACTTGAAGCAAGTAAAGAGATAGGGTTGGAAGTAAATCCCAAAAAGAGTAAGTATATGATTGTCTCGTGATCAGAATATTGTACGAAATGGAACTATAAAAGTTGGAGATTTATACTTCGAAGAGGTGGAAAAATTAAAATATCTTGGAGCAACAGTAACAAATATAAATGATACTCGGGAGGAAATTAAACGCAGAATAAATATGGGAAATGCGTGTTATTATTCGGTTGAGAAGCTTTTGTCATCCAGTCTGCTGTCAAAAAATCTGAAAGTTATAATTTATAAAACAATTATATAACCGGTTGTTCTGTATGGCTGTGAAACTTGAACTCTCACTTTGAGAGAGGAACAGAGATAGAGGGTTTTCGAGAATAAGGTTCTTAGGAATATATTTGGGGGTGAAAGGGAT
Source organism: Periplaneta americana (assembly GCF_040183065.1). Taxonomy (NCBI): domain Eukaryota; kingdom Metazoa; phylum Arthropoda; class Insecta; order Blattodea; family Blattidae; genus Periplaneta; species Periplaneta americana. The sequence continues at coordinate 225,188,475 of NC_091117.1, forward strand.
GACGTTACAGGAGAATGGAGAAAGTTTCACATCGCAGAACTGCACGCATTGTATTCTTCACCTGATATAATTAGGAACATTAAATCCAGACGTTTGAGATGGGCAGGGTATGTAGCACGTATGGGCGAATCCAGAAATGCATATAGAGTGTTAGTTGGGAGGCCGGCGGGAAAAAGACGTTTAGGGAGGCCGAGACGTAGATGGGAAGATAATATTAAAATGGATTTGAGGGAGGTGGGATATGATGGTAGAGACTGGATTAATCTTGCTCAGGATAGGGATCAATGGCGGGCTTATGTGAGGGCGGCAATGAACCTCCGGGTCCCTTGAAAGCCAGTAAGTAAGTAAGTAAGTAATGGCGGTTCTCTATCTTTCACGTTTATTCTTTCTATGATGGCTGTAGAATATGAGATGCCATTCTTCTGTTTTCTCGAATTGTAAGATTTTTTTGACTCTCATTTGTCTTCTTTATTTGCTTGTAATGTGGTTATATAGCCGTGATATAATGGCTCGCTCAGTCCTGTGGGAACCAGTCTTATCTTTGTTCAACTGTTTAATTACTATTCTTCAGAATCGTAGAGAATAATTGTCTAGCTATTGGCCGAGGTTTTGAAGCAGTAGGCTTTACATTGGTACTACACTGTTCAGACTTAGGACTATTGAAATTATTCGTGATATCGAATATATTTTGTGCTGTACATTTCCATACCTTGGGTTACTGTAATATTTTTTATCAACTCTGTATATTAATTTATTATGTTGAATTGACAATATTCCTTTCAAATTCATTCTTCTTCACACGTTTTTCTAATTGTTTATTTTACGACACTTTATCAGCCGCTACGGTTATCTAGCGTCCGGGTGAGAAGAAGGTGATAATGCCTGCGAAATAATCCGGGAGGCTTGGTAAATTGCGCCAACCGGGATTTGAACCGAGACCCGCTCGTTTCACGGTCAGACATGTTATCCGTTACTCCACAGCGGTGGGCTACACTTTTTTAACAGTTATAAATCTGCATTATTGATTACACTCCCTTAACACTACATGATCACTGATGAACTGTTAAGGGGAGAGGATGGTATTTTTTAAAACTTTTTTCCTATTTGGTGTAAAATATTAATTTTTTTGTATGTGGAGAGCTCATAGCTGTGGCAATTCAACCAAATAAAAATATTTGAAAAAAAAAATTATTTGGGGGCCCGAATTTGAAAAAAATATACCCAATGCAGGATTGTACTAAAACCGATATATCTAAACCGTTTTTAAAGATAGTTCAAACAGTTTCTTGCAATGTATTTGGAAAAGCATGTTCTACAAACTGTCTGTAACAGAATTTTGATATTAGTCCCTACGTTTGTAGAATAAACAATTAAAATTTAATAACAATTTTCTGATTTCCTTTCTTGCAAACAAATGGACGTATTTTTTAAATGAAATCAATTAACAAAATTCTGTTACAGAGAAAAGTTTCCTAATAGTCTAAAGACTGTGTGTTCTAAATTTCATGCATGTATCTTTAATAGTTCAGAAATTATATCCATTTTGTCTGGCAATGTAGCAAAAAAAAAATGAAGTTGCTGGAAACCGATAAAAGCGGGCGTGTGATTTAAAAATCCATAGCGCAGGAAGTTTAAAAATGACGTCTCAACATCCGATAAGGGCACAAATACCCACAAAATGTTATCCAATGCATTGCACACAAATGTTATGTTTTATTTAACGACGCTCGCAACTGCAGAGGTTATATCAGCGTCACCGGATGTGCCGGAATTTTGTCCCGCAGGAGTTCTTTTACATGCCAGTAAATCTACTGACATGAGCCTGTCGCATTTAAGCACACTTAAATGCCATCGACCTGGCCCGGGATCGAACCCGCAACCTTGGGCATAGAAGGCCAGCGCTATACAAACTCGCCAACCAGGTCGACATTTGCACACATATCAAAGAGTATTTTAAAGAAAATTTTTTTTTTTGAAAATTTAATTCACCGGAAACAACAATAAAAGTGGGCGAGTGATTTAAAAATCCATAACGCAGTAAGTTTAAATGACGTCTCAACATCCGATAAGGGCACAAATACCTACAAAATATTATGCTATGCATTCCACTCATATCAAAGGGTATTTTAAAGAAAAAAAATTCTTTTTGAAAATTTGATTTACCGGAACAACAATAAAAGTGGGCGAGTGATTTAAAAATCCATAACGCAGGAAGTTTAAAAATGGCGACTCAACATCCGATAAGGGCACAAATAGCCACAAAATATTATGCTATGCATTTCACACATCACAGAGTATTTTAAAGATTTTTTTTAATTTTCTCATTTTTCACCAAAAAATACCATCCTCTCTCCTTAAGTTATTTAAATTAATAATAATTAATAATTTATTTATTTAATCTGGCAGTGCTAAGGCCAGTAGGCCTTCTCTTCCGCCCAGCCAGACTCTAATTCTAATTAAATACATCAGCTTACATAGTTATTACATTAATATCTAGATCATAAAACAACATGAAAGTAAATAATGAAAATTGTATAACTAATGTTAGTGTGACAATAATAAACACTGGCAAGAAATAGTTATAATAATAATGATAATAATAATAATGATAATAATAATAATAATAATAATAATAATAATAATAATAATAATAGTAGGGTAATAATAATAATAGTAATAATAATAATGAGATAATTTAGATATTTATCTGTGATATATATAACCATTAAACATTGAGAAACCTGAAACAGCTATTATTGTTAACAAGAATTGTTAGAAAAATATTTCGTTCGTCTATTCTTAAATTGGTTTGATGTCTGACAGTCCCTGACATTACTCGGTAGGGAATTCCAAAGCCGAGGAACAGCCACAGTGAAAGAAGATGAATATGAGGATGTTCGGTGGGAGGGAATGGATAATATTGAGGAGTGTTGTGATCGTGTGTCTAGGTTATGATGGGTGGATAAATTTTGAAAACGAGACGCAAGATAGACAGGAGTGGAGAAATTCAATAAGTGAAAGAGAAGGGAAAGAGAGTGGATTTTCCTACGATTAAATTAAGGAGTTGATCAGTAATTATACAGGTATTAAGAGAGTGTAGTCAATAATGGACAACTAAGACGATACAAGTTAACCATACAGGACCACGCGGATCAAAGCTATAACGGCCACAACATAAATTTGAACAGGGTGCACAAAACAACAGACAACAAGGACGACAAAATCTACATAAGAAATACATCATACCCAACACAGAAAATAAAAAATACTGCAGAAAATGCCTACATACAAAACAACATCAAATGTCTACAATACATAAGAACCAACTTAACATCAACGCATACAAACTACATTTACAATTAGCACAAACAGCACACCCTTCTCAACGTGAAGAGGTTACAATTTATATAAACAGAATAATAACACAAACAAGCTAGAGAATCAAAAGAAGGCATGGAAACAAACTGGCAATGCTAAAACAGAAACAAAAACATACTACGAGAAATGTAAATTCCACCCGAGAATATTGAATACAACCAACATTATAGTCAACTACAATGAAACCAAACTACTTGAAAAAAGGCTAAAACATAACCTAAGATCTAAGATATAAAAACAGGAAAAGAAACACAAAGAATCATAAACACAGGAAGAGTAATACAATGCAAACCACAATACGTAAGAGAAGATATAATAAGAAGCAAACAAAATAAACAATAAAGAAACATGAACATAAAATAATACAGACCTAGAAACTAAACAAGATCAAAACCGAAGTTTTGTTAAAGCAGACAAAGAAAACTGTACAGTAATTATGAATATACTAGAAGACATGCACAATAAAATCGAAACTTTCTTCGAAGATAAAATCAAAAAAGTTAAAAATCCCACAACGTAATATTACCACATAGCAAAGTACACAATAAATCAAAGAAGCACATAAAACCAAACAACAAAAATAACAACAAAAATAATTTAAAGACGAAGCATCAAACTAAACGCACTACCTAAAATAAACAAAGACAACATACCAGTCAGACACTAGTAAACCAATGAAATGCACCAGCACACAAGTTAGCAATACTCATCGAGAAGTCGATCTGGTTGGCAAGTTGGTATAGCGCTGGACTTCTATGCCCAAGGTTGCGGGTTCGATCCCGGGCCAGGTCGATGGCCTTTAAGTGTGCTTAAATGCGACAGGCTCATGTCAGTAGATTTACTGGCATGTAAAAGAACTCCTGCGGGACAAAATTCCGGCACACCGGCGACGCTGATATAACCTCTGTAGTTGCGAGCGTCGTTAAATAAAACATAACATTTTTTTAACACATCGAGAATATGATACGGAAATTAATGTTTTCAGAAAAGAACTAAGACAGCCCAGCCACTAGACTTTACAGAGGGGCGATCAGAAGCAGGTGGAGAAACAGGGATGCGATGTAGGCAAACGGACGACAGTACCTGTGCGAAAATATGATTCAATATTGAAAGCTCTTTCGTCACTGGAAAACGTGAACATATTTCTGGAACGTACTATACTCACTAATTCAGTACTGCATACGCGGCCTCGGTTCTGTTGGAGAACGGTTTGAAGTTTAGTAGTAGAGGGGGTAGGAGTGAAGTACATTCAAAAACTCAGGTACAATAAAAATTGAAGTAAAAATAAAATGATGTCCCTGTATATATTATTTTGTGCGAAGTGGCAACGAAATGAATCAAATTATTTACACCGAAATTTAAGATTTCTATTCACTGATATTCTGTAACCTACCCTTTGCTTCTCTCCTGCTCAGTGTTCCCTTCCTTACTGCCGGTCATGTTGTATGACAACTGTTCTGCCACACTCTTTCATGACCGTCATCCTCTGTTCTGCTTCTATCCTATTCAGAAATTCCGTACCCAGCTCTGTTTCCCCCGTTTTTTCAGTACTGTCTGCACTGTCCTCACTTATAGTCTCCCTCTCTCCTGCTCTCTCCTAACGTGCCCTGTTGAATATTTGTCTTTACCCTGACATAACCTGTCTTCTCCGTTCCACTTCTTTTGTTTATTCATTTCCATTATTTTGTCTTCAATCTGTGTTAACGTTGAAATAATTAGTCAAATAAGAAAACTCAACTATGAAAATCGTATTCGCAAGCTTCTTGCCAAAGCAATCAGTGTATCCTAATAGACATTAAGTGGAAAGCTACAGATATGTCTTTCGTTGAAGTATGTGGAGTTTCTACCGTTTTGAACTTGTTACTTTGTTAACCGCACAATAGTAGACTGGAACAGCTTACCTGCGGCAATCTTTCAGGGTGGTCCTCTCAAAATCAATACATTTAAGGAAAGGTTCAGAAGATTAGACTGAAAATCTAATTGTAGGTTGAGTGTAATTATCTAAGTTGTGTCATGTAGTTAATTAAGTTGATATGTAATTAATTAAGATATGTAATTTAGTTGATATGTAAATGAATTAAGGTGATATGTAATTAATTAAGATGATATGTAATTAAGTTGATTTGTAATTAATTAAGGTGATATGTAATTACTTAAATTGGTAATAGTTGGGTGAAATAGAAGTACTTATATGTTAGATTTACTTTTGATTATTGTAGGCGTTATTATAGAATAGTTTTTATTTAGGCATAATTTTCGATAATCATTTAAAATGCAACCAAGACATTAATTACCTTTGTAATAAATTACGTAAAATAGTATATTATTTTGTTTTATTGAGGAATTACTTGTCAATAAGTTTATTACGTACAATATACTTAACTTTATTTCAATCGGTAATTATGTATGGAATTATAGGATGGGGTAGCTCATTTAAATCCAATTTTAATCCACTTTATTTATTACAGAAGAAAATAATTAAAATATGTCTTCATAAACCTATTGATTTTCCGTCTCGAAATTTGTTTTTAGACTTTAATGTACTTAACGTAAGACAAATTTATTATATTGTATTAATAAAATTCATACATAAAAATCGATTTCTGTATATATTATATTTTATGTTACAATTGTTAGCAAAATAATAAATAAATAAATAAATAAATAAATAAATAAATAAATAAATAAATAAATAAATAAATAAATAAATAAATTTATAGTCCTAGGTTTATTGCAGCTATTTATTTATAGTTAGAAATAAATTTGGGTTTATTTTATTTTATTTTTTTTTTATTTTTCTTTTATTGCTGTACTATTGTAGAGTTATAATGGTATGATTGCATATTATATATCACTGCCACCGGGTGTATACCCAATTGTAGTGTCAATAAATACATACATACATACATACATACATACATACATACATGCATACATTTTAGTCACACAGCCGTCTAATCGTCCCTGAATGACCTGTCTCGTTGAAAAATATCGTTAAATGGAGGACTGAAATTGCTAGTTGGCAGTGCCGTACAGTAGCCTACATTCTCACTGTCACCATATAGTGGGTTTTGAAGTACCTGTTGCAGTATGTTGCAACACCGCTAAAAAAACGCGGACTGTTGATGTTCCAATGGCCTGTTAGTACAATTCAATGACTTCCGTTACATTCTCATCTTCATGTTGGTCCCGGCCGGCGGGATAGATTAGTGGAGTGAATTGCCAGGCCACTCTTTGAATCGCCGATCAGTCCTTGTTTAAACGTGTAGTATCCGTTGAACTTTCGGAGTTTACACAAAATATAGTTTACATTTATTACATTTTCACTATACTTCTTCCTTCGTTTCTTCCTATTATTACAAAAAAATAACGGATATTGAGAAAGATGCACTATTCATGAAAAAGAACACTCGCGTTCAGTACCAAACTCTCAGGTTTAAATATTGGTACGTTGAAGTGAAATTTGTTGTGAGTAGTTTTAAGACAGGATTATTGAAGTATTTTCACACTTGGACAAACCACACCTTGCGTGGTAAAGGGGTTATTGTTTATAGTGATCTCCCCAAGGCTAACTCATGGGTAAGGGCCTATCTTCCTCAGAATGGACCAATGCTTTAAAAATGTCAAGCAATATTTCGGCGGTTCGAGCAATACCGGGCAGAATTCTAAGCATAACCCGCTGCCGTCATCCAGACTGTAGTGAGCTTGAAACACTTGGACACGTGCTTGGACAATGCCCTAAAGGCGAGCTGCTGATCAATGCTAGACATCATCGTGTACGACATGCTTTGGCGACATCGTTAAAAACTTTAAATTGGGAGATTCATGAGGAAGTACATTGTGTATCATCAGATGGTTCTTTTAGACGGGCAGACATTATTGCTATCAACGGACGCTTAAAACGGGCTCTTGTTCTTGACCCTACTATCTGTTTCGAAGGAAACCTAAATCAGGCCACCGAAGTTGATATTGAGAAGAAGTCCATATATGAACCTTGTCTGCCGTATCTTTCTTAAAAGTACAACGCCCCTCTTAAACAATGGTCCGTCATTGGTTTGCTGTTTGGCAGTAGAGGTTCTATTACAATATTCGCATGGAATTATCTTAAGGAACTTCACATTCCTTTTGATTATGTAATGTCTATTCTTGTAAATATTATCAAGGATTCTTTTCAAATATTACATCATCATCATTATCATCATCATCATCATCATCTCTATTTCAATTAATCCATTTATACAGAGACATCATTTTATTTTTACTAACATGTTTAATATTAACCTGGCTATACCTTTAGAGAACCGGAAGCACCGTTCGCTACATCCTTCCACGACTGGAGTTCGATGATACCGGCGTAAAACACAAACAAATCACTTTACTAGGTATAGTAGGGAAGAAAACTACTTCATCCATTTACGTAAACTAGGAAATATCGCGATTTTGAGTTCGATAATTTTCATTAGGTTTTTGTTTAATCAAAATGCAGTACTGTATTAACAATGAGTGTTTTTTCTCACGAACTGAGCTATTCATGCGAACATATTCATTATGCAGTGTATATTATACTGTCTACAGTACATTAGCATACAATATAGAGAATGAAGTTAAATTGAAAAATAATCATAATATGGATATTTAAACACATTTTTTAAAATAGTGGCCATTCATTTCGATAAAGGCTTCAGTTCTTTTGTGCATATTATCGCACTATAGACTATTGCATCTAATTCCAATTGCCAGTTTCGTCCTTCGTACTAGTAACTCATGTTGAAATAATTCTGTACCTACTCTACATACTGTAAATTCAATCTTCACTTCTGCCCGACCCGAAAATATAAAATTACTCAGACATGCTATCTACTGTCCGTCCAAGTGGTTATGCCGCAGGGTCGTAGAAAGGGGAGAAATCACGTGACAGTTAATTACTTAACGAGGCCCTTTTATTTAAGTTATTTTAAACAGTTGTATAATATTACGTAAACGTCCAATTCCTAACAGAAATTAATGTTTTCAGAAAAGAGCTAAGACAGCCCAGCTTTTACAGAGGGGCGTGCAGAAGCAGGTGGGGGAAATCGGGATGCGACGTAGGCAAACGGACATACCTGTGCGAAAATATGATTCAATATTGAAAGCTCTTTCGTCACTGGAAAACGCGAACATATTTCTGGAACGTACTATACTCAATAACTCAGTGCTGTTTACTATATACGGCCTTGATTCTGTCTGGAGGACAGTTGAAACTTCATTTGGAGAAAGGGTGGGAGTGAAGTACATTCAAAAACTCAGATACAATAAAAATTGAAGTAAAAATAAAATGATATCCTTGTATTTGTCTTCAACAATTAACGTTATTTTTTCTTTAATGTATCACATGACATTATATTGTACATGTTTATTGTATTGAGGACCCTTGTGGTCACTCAAATTCTTTGAGCTGATGTCTTTAATGAATAAATAAAAATAAAAAACTTATGAACTTCTTAGTCCGGCATACCATTCACAGGGACATTCAGCAATATAGAGGACAATACTTTACGTTCTGTACTCAAAACATGTAGGTTCCAAAACGAAAAAAAAATGATGTTCTATATATGTCATATTTCCTCTATTCTAACATGAAACTGTTAAACTCCTAGGCTTTTAGCTAGATACAACACATACAGCTTATGCATGAAGAATGATCATCTACCTATATTACTAAGCGTGGTAGGTAGTGTTCACACATTTACTTGAGGCTAGCTCATTTTGCTATCTTTGAAAGTATACATACTGTAGATTTGGTCTGCTATTTTTACCTGTACAGACCTAGAAGATATACTATTGTTGTAAAGGAAGACATTGGCAGTAACATATTTTAAGCTAGTAAAACATCCTCTCGAACTCTTGGTTCAAGAAGAAATTACAACCATCTTTATTCTTTCAAATCTTCTTATACATTAATAAAAACAGTGAAACGTACGATATTAGAAGTTAAGTGTATAATTATAACATAAGAAGGTACAGGGACATAATTTTATTTTTACTAACATTTCTAGTATTAACCTGACTATACCTTTGGATTAACAGTTGAAAACCGGAAACACAGTTTGTTACTCCCTTCCACGACTGGAGTTCGATGATACTGGAGTAAAATACAAACAAATCACTTTATTAGGTATAGGAAGGAAGAAAATTAGTCCGTCCATTTACGTAAACTAGGAAATATCGCGATTTTGAGTTTGATAATTTTCATTAGGTCTTTGTTTAATCAAAATACAATACTGTATTAACAATGAGTGTCTTTACTCACGAACTGAGCTGTCCATGCGGACGTATTCATTATGCAGTGTATATTATACTGTCTACAGCACATTAGCGTACACTATAGAGAATGAAGTTAAGCTGAAAAATAATCATAATATGGATATTTAAACACATTTTTGAAAATGGTGGCCGTTCATTTCGATACAGGCTTCAGTTCTTTTGTGCATATTATCGCACTATAGACTAATTTACGTAATTCCAATTACCAGGTTCGTACTTCGTACCAGTAACTCATGTTGAAATAATTCTATACCTACTCTATAAAAGAGACCTTACGTACTGTAAATTCAATCTTCACTTCTGCGCGATCTGAAAAGATAAAATTCCTCAGACATGCTGTCTACTGTCCGTCCAAGTGGTTACGTCGCAGGGTCGTAGAAAGGGAGGAAATCACGTGACAGTTAATTACTTAACGAGGCCCTTTCATTTAAGTTGTTTTAAAAATTGTATGGGTATAATATTACGTAGACCTCCAATTCATAACAGAAATTAATGTTCCCAGAAAAGAACTAAGACAGCCCAGCCACTAGCCTTTACAGAGAGGCGAATAGAAGCAGGGGGGGGGAACGGGATGCGACGTAAGCAAATGGAAAATGATACAACATTGAAAAAAATCTTTCGTCACTGGAAAACGCGAACATATTTTTGGAACGAAATGTTTACTGTGACCCTATGGCTACTATGACTGTATATGCGGTCTTGGATCTGTGTGGAGGACTTCATTAGTAGAAGGGGTGGGAGTGAAGTACATTAAAAAACTCAGGTACAATTAAAATTTAAGTAAAAATAAAATGACGTCCCTGTATTTTAAGCTAATGAAACATCCTCTCGAACTCTTCTTTCAAGAAGGAATTACAACCATCTTTATTCTTTCAAATATTATTATAACTTAATAAAAACAGTGAAATGTATGATATTAGAAGTTAAGTGTTTATTATAACATAAGAAGGTACAAGAATATTAACACACACTTGCAAAGTACAATCATTATATCATATAGTTGCTTTCCTCCCCTTTCTTACCCTTTCTACCTGTGCGGTCACGGCGTTCTAGTTACGCTCGGCTGCATCAACATTCATTCTCGGGGCGGAAGTCGATCATCCCCAATAGAAATGGAGTGAGGCTGACGTCATAGTTCCCCTACTTGCGAGTTCTGCAGACCTGGTGTAGGAGGACTTATCAGTTACAGAGCTTCAGAACTCGTTACAAAGTAAACCCTTTCACACTATTCAAGAATACTTCAATTTCAATTTTAAGTTTTGGTTATTGCGTTTTTCTGACGGTGCATAATATATTTACATAATTCAAGGCCAATGAAATGATTTTGAATTTGAAATCTTCGTGGCGGTCTTTCAACTTCGAAATTCAAGGTAGGCGAGAGTGGTTGACTGATTTGTCTATCAGGGACATTGCACGGACATGTCTGTTTTTATTTCGTCCTGGAGAAGACCGTGCACAAGGTCTGATTTCTCCTCTACAGGATTTGAAATAGCAGCGAACAGCGTGCGTGGCAACTGCAAATCATTGAGAGTGTGACACACCTGTGGGGATGTATAGAAGCGCCACTGGTCATGGTACATTTTGTTCTGTGTAACAGGACCTCTTCTGTTTGATCTTCCTAATTGTAAAGCGTTGCTGTAAGAGAAATTGAAAACTAAGTAGCTAGGTCTACTCAAGGAGAATAAACTGTAGGAAGACAGCAAAGGTGGTCATTTTTAAGGAAAAAAATGCTAAACATAGAAAGAAACTTACGATAAGTTGTATATACAAAGTTAAGTGTGCACAGCCAGCGTCTATAACCCGCTACACAAGTATCTTCTGTCTCTGAAAAAGAGGCACGATAAAGTTACAAGACCTCCCCATCGCACAGAAAATCAAAATTATTGAGTGTTGGAAAATTTGTATTTCTGTTCCTTTGGCCTAGACCTATTTGCTGTATTCAGATATGGTCTTACCTTTATTATTCCTTATATATATTATTTTACTGTACCGAAGTACATATGATATTTCCATGCAGATATTCTGCGTCATCATACGATGAAAGAGTAATGGAACGGAGAAAAATTCTCTCCGGCGCCGAGATTTGAACCCGGGTTTTCAGCTCTACGTGCTGATGCTTTATCCACTAAGCCACACCGGATACCACCCCGGCGTCGGACAGAATCGTCTCAGTTTTAAGTTCCAACTCTTGGATTCCCTCTAGTGGCCGCCCTCTGCACTACGTCATAGATGTCTATGAACGTAGGACTGAAGTCTACACATGTGCTGAGGTGCACTCGTTATGAGTGACTAGTTGGCCGGGATCCGACGGAATAAGCGCCGTCTTAAATCACGAAGTGATTTACGCATATCATAGGCTATATATTATTTTAATGTACCGAAGTACATATGATATTTCCATGCAGATATTCTACGTCATCATACGATGAAAGAGTAATGGAACGGAGAAAAATTCTCTCCGGCGCCGAGATTTGAACCCGGGTTTTCAGCTCTACGTGCTGATGCTTTATCCGCTAAGCCACACCGGATACCACCCCGGCGTCGGACAGAATCGTCTCAGTTTTAAGTTCCAACTCTTGGATTCCCTCTAGTGGCGGCCCTCTGCACTACGTTATTGATGTCTATGAACGTAGGACTGAAGTGCACACATGTGCTGAGGTGCACTCGTTATGAGTGACTAGTTGGCCGGGATCCGACGGAATAAGCGCCGTCTTAAATTACGATGGTATTTATGAGGAGAGATTTTTTAAAGGGTGAGGTACAGCTTACAGCAGTAAATTTTTTTTGGAAATATTCAACATTTTTTTCCTCCATTACTGTATCTTGTACAATAATGAAAATTGATATGTGTAAAATACTGTCCTTCTGCTAGACGAAAAAAATATCTTTACGATTAAAAAAAAATATTTATATATTTTTTTAAAGTTCAAATTTCATAGTGCAGTGATGAAGCGTTTCCCTCATAACTCATAAACTTGTTAACTTTTTCATGTTCTCTCTCTTTTATTTTATTGCTGAAACTCATGTTTACGATATCATGCTCTTTCAACTACATTCCTTAATTAACAATATATATTTTTTATTTTGTGTTAGATATTTGACCATTTTTGAAATGAATTTATTTGTTATGAGACAACCTATCAAAGGTAGAGAAGTGATTTTGCATCATATTATAGATATGAGATGCATAAATATATGCAAAAAATTTCATTACAGAATATTGTATACTTTTTGAGTTATGAGGGGAAACGCTTCATCACTTCACAGTGAACTTTGAATTTTGAAAAAAAAAAAATATATATATATATATATATATAAATCATTTTTTTCAATCGTAAAAATATGTTTATCATATAGCAGAAGAACAGTGTTTCACACGTACTAATTTTCATTATTGTACAAGATAGACTAATGGAGGAAAAAAATGATGAATATTTCCAAAATTGTACTCTTTTAAGCTGTACCTAACCCATTAAATTTACTCTTAACTGAATATAAGCATATAATTATGAAATTTATGTATGTTGATCAAAGTAAGACCCTTTTCAATTTAACATGCAAGAAATTAGAAAAAATAAACAAATACAACTTAACAGGTTTATACAGGGGCATCATTTCATTTTTACTTCAATTTTTATTGTACCTGAGTTTTTGAATGTACTTCACTCCCACCCCTTCTACTAAGGAAGTTCCAACTCCACACAGAACCAAGACCGCAGATAGTAAGCAGTACTGAGTTACTGAGTATAGTACGTTCCAGAAATATGTTCGCGTTTTCCAGTGACGAAAGAGCTTTCAATATTGAATCATATTTTCGCACAGGTACTGTCCGTTTGCCTACGTCGCATCCCGATTTCCCCCACCTGCTTCTGCTCGCCCCTCTGTAATAGCTGGGCTCTCTTAGCTCTTTTCTGAAAAAATTAATTTCTCTTAGGAATTGGAAGTTTATGTAATATAATACAGCTGTTTAATTTAACTTAAATAAAAGGGCCTCGTTAAGTAATTAACTGTCACGTGATTTCCTCCCTTTCTACAATCCTGCGGCATAACCACTTGGACGGACAGCAGATAGCATGTCTGAGTAATTTTATATTTTCGGGTCGGACAGAAGTGAAGATTGAATTCACAGTACGTAGAGTAGGTAGAGAATTATTTCAACATGAGTTACTAGTACGAAGGACGAAACTGGCAATTGGAATTAGATGCAATAGTCTATAGTGCGATAATATGCACAAAAGAACTGAAGCCTGTATCGAAATGAACGGCCACCATTTTCAAAATTGTGTATAAATATTCATATTATGATTATTTTTCAATTTAACTTCTTTCTCTATATTGTACGCTAATGTGCTGTAGACAGTATAATATACATTGCATAATGAATACGTTCGCATGGATAACTCAGTTCGTGAGTAAAAACACTTATTATTAATACAGTACTGTACTTTGATTAAAGAAAAACCTAATGAAAATTATCAAACTCAAAATCGCGATATTTCCTAGTTTACGTAAATGGATGAACTACTTTTCTTCCTTCCTATACCTAATAAAGTGATATGTTTGTATTTTACGCCAGTATCATCGAACTCCTGTCTTGGAGGGGGGAGCAAGCGGTGTTTCTGCTTCTCTAAAAGTATAGACAGGTTAATGTTAAAAATGTTAGTAAAAATAAAATGATGTCCCTGTACAAACCATCATGCAATAATTGTTACTACTTCTACATTGGACAGACTGGAAGATCATTTCAAACACGTTACAAGAAACTTATCACAGCCATAACCAAACCACACAACAATTCAACCTACGCAGAACACATCACAAACTCCAATCACAACTACAGCAACATAGACACTGACAGGAAAATACTACACATCCAGCCAAAAAACGAGAAACTTAAGACTTTAGAACGATTTGAAATTTATAAAGATAGAAAGAAGGGACATCACATCCTGAACACTTAAGTGAATTTCAAGCAATACACCCTTTTCGACACAATCTTGAACACACCTCACCACAACAGGAAACCAGAAGTTAGCGCGGAATCTTCACTAGGCTTCACTTTTATATTGTTTTATCGTCTAGATATTAATGTAATAACTATGTATACAATTGTATTCAATTAGAATTAGAGTCTGGCTGGGCGGAAGAGAAGGCCTACTGGCCTTAGCTCTGCCAGATTAAATAAATAAATAAATTATTATTAAATTACAATTAAGGATATCACATCAAATGTAGTCAGCCAGGTAAATTGCATAAGTTAACACCGTAAAGATATCGATATTTTTTCAGCCAATTTTAAAATATATCGATTAACTCACCTGTCGCATTGCACTTCTCGAGTTCTTCTATCAAATCATCTTCAAGTACTTCGATGCCTATTTTATCAAGAGCGAATCCCAATCCTGCTGCTAGAATTACGGAATTTATTTTGAAATGTGAAAACTGTTGGAAAGAAATGAAATAGTGCATTATTAGTAATGTGAACATTATGACATCTCTTCGGAAAACAAGAGGTTCGTTCCAACAGCAGTCAGGAACCGTCCGTAACCATCGTGAGCATGCGCAGTACAAAAAAAGCATTCCAACACAATCCGAACCAGTCCTGAACCGGAAACATGTACTGCAGTCGGGCGTTGCAACAAACTTTTGACACGGGTTCGGAACGGTCAGAAATAGTCCGCGGATTGAGGCATGTACGGAAGAGTACGCGAGACGCGCATGCGCATAAGATCACCAACGTCTCCTGGATACTGAAGAAAGACATGATCGACTGTTCACATCAGTGAGGTTAAAGATGAAAAGTGACAGTGCAGACGAATAATAAAACTAGAGATTTAATTTAAAGTTTCGCCAAAAAGAAAAGGAATGGAAATTATTTGGGTATTGAAATAGTTAATTACAATTTCAACATGCAGCTTTGATTAAAAGTATAATAAATAACGCACATACATTAATAAAAAGAACTATTTTTAGATGAGAGTCCCCAAATACACGACTTTGAATTATCGGAATTCCTGCCTTCCATATTTTTTGTCATCTTTTTATAGAAAATGATCGAAATTCTATTTTCTGCAATTAGAATTAGCTGCGAAACGATGCTAATTAAGCATCCCGTTCTTAGCAAAGATGATCACAGTTATAGCATCTCTGGATTTAGTACATAACGATCCGCGAAAGCGTTCCAACAGCGTCCAGTCCAGTTTCAATCCCATAGCAGATGCCCAACTAGCGCATGCGCATAAGATGGTACAGGAACCGTACATGAACTGATCCATGAACCGCTTGTTGGAACGAACCTAAGTACTACGTGTTCTGAAATTGAAAGAAAAAGGATTATAATCGGTATGATATATGTTAAGGTGGGGATTTCTATGTACAATTTAATACTGGCATTCCGTTTTTTATTATATCTTTAGTTCATAAAAATTCCATTCCTATCATCATCAACATTGATATATATATATATATATATATATATATATATATATATATTTGGAATGTAACAATAACTTGCAGTGGAAATTTACTATGGAAGGATTGTATCAAATCAATTGTGAAGTTTGTTAAAAATTGTGGCATTCCAAGTAATGTTTACTTACATTTGAAAATGATTATGTTGTCAAGTAGGAAAGAGCATTCGATATTACTGTGTTCTGGATTGAATTCTATAATATAAAATTAGAATAATTTAATCATGTTTCTCTATCAAAATACTAACTCATTGTATCGTTTAAGCTCATATTTCTTCCATCATAATTTTGATTTAGGTTAGGAACTACGTAGTATGATATTGAAAATGTATTGTTTATCTTTACAATTTTACATTTACGGTTTTAACTCGTATGATTTTAATTCCATTGCTAATAATCAATATCAAAATGTAAGTAAGTATATTGTAATAATGTAGATACACCTGAAATTGTAATTGCATTAGTATTTATTAATTTACTTACGGGATAGCGATATATCGATAATCGTTTCCATATATCGTTATAATTTCTGCAAAAAAAAAAATATATATATACAGGGTGTTTAAAAAATACTGGGCATAATTTCAGGTGTGTATTTCCCACATGTAGACAATCAAAATAGTTCATTACAACATGTGTCCGGAAATGCTTCATTTCCGAGTTATGGCCTTCACAACATTGAAATTCACCGGAACGTTTTTCTTTCCGCAGGTCGTTGTCATTACAGAAGATGTTCATTTTTTTTAGTAGGTTATTTTACGACGCTTTATCAACAGCTCATCATAGAACGTCTCTATACTCATCCTCCTACACTGTAGAAATACCTCGTCTCTGGAATTCGCTACCTAATGATGTCAAGGACTGCCGGACTTTATCACAATTCAAAATTAAATTGGAAAATTTTGTCTTGTTTAATGCTTTTTAGATATTGCTAGAAGTGTTGATTTGTGTTTTTTTTTACTCCAGATTAAAATCGCAAGTTTCTTGTTTATGTTAGTTAATTAGGATACAATTAATGATACTTAATCACTCATTTAAAGTTTGTGTGACTGCAACCTGTGTATATTTTTGTGTGACTTTACTTCGTTTATAGTGTTTTTTTTCCCTTTTTATTTCTGTTATTGTATTTGTATTCCTGGTGTTGTGGAAGAGAAGGCCTGATGACCTTAACTACACCAGAATAAATAAATAAATAAATAAATAAATAAATAAATAAATTTAACGTCTGAATGAGATGAAGGTGACAATGCCGGTGAAATGAGTCCGGGGTCCAGCACCGAAAATTACCCAACATTTGCTCATCTTGGGTTGAGGGAAAACCCCGGAAAAAACCTCAACCAGGTAACTTGCCCCGACCGGGAATCGAACCCGGGCCACCTGGTTTCGCGGCCAGATGCGCTGACCGTTACTCCACAGGTGTGGACCAGAAGATGTTCAAAATGTCCACCTGCTTGAATACAGACCTCACATCGATGTGTCATTGACCTGCGAACACGATCCCAAAATCCAGGAGTATTGCGTATGTCCTCAGAACATGCCACAATTCGATTCCGAAGGGATTCCAAATCAGGAACCGGAGACGAATAAACCAATGATTTTAAATGGCCCCACAAGTAGAAATCGAGAGGGTTCAGATCAAGTGAGCGTGGAGGCCAAGCAATTGGGCCACCTCTACCTATCCAACGATCAGGAAACCTTCGATCCAAGTAACGGCGAGCCGTACGACTGAAGTGTGCAGGAGCGCCATCATGCAAGAAGTGAATGTGTTGACGATTGATCAGTGGAGTGTCTTCTAAAACATGAGGTATGGTGTTTTCCAGGAAGTTTGTGTACGCCTGCCCCGTAAGTCTGTTTGATTTGAATACATGTCGCACAGTCTAACGCCTACACAACACTGAATGTAACCTTCGCCTCGGAATGAACTGTCAGAGTGCCCTCTTAATGTCTCCTTTGACGGCAACGACCTGCGGAAAGAAAAACGTTCCGGTGAATTTCAATGTTGTGAAGGCCATAACTCTTAAATAAAGCATTTCCGGACACATGTTGTAATGAACTATTTTGATTGTCTACATGTGGGAAATACATACCTGAAATTATGCCCCGTATTTTTTAAACACCCTGTATATATATATATAGATAGATAGATAGATAGATAGATAGATAGATAGATAGATAGATAGATAGATAGATAGATAGATAGATAGATAGATAGATAGATAGATAGATAGATAGATAGATAGATAGATAGATAGATAGATAGATAGATAGATAGATAGATAGATAGATAGATAGATAGATAGATAGATAGATAGATAGATAGATAGATAGATAGATAGATAGATAGATAGATAGATAGATAGATAGATAGATAGATAGATAGATAGATAGATAGATAGATAGATAGATAGATAGATAGATAGATAGATAGATAGATAGATAGATAGATAGATAGATAGATAGATAGATAGATAATCGATATTGGGTTTGCAATATATTGCAATATCAATTTTTAAACCATTTCCTCCATCCCTAATTTTGAATATTTGAGCCCTACTACTTCTTGATCTCACCCAAAACTTTATTTGCAGGAATTATCCCATCAAAAATATGGTGGTAATAATGTATTGTTTGAATAATATATCCAAAAATCTGCTAAATAAAAATACATTTTTTTCAGTAAAGGAATTACTTACATTAGCAAGATGCTGTAGCATACAAACGATGAAGCACTGAAACGGTAGGGAAAGATAATCATAGTATTAGTACTACAAATATTTACGATTTCTGGAACATGGAGTAACATAATGATCATGAAATACTAATCAGGGCTGTTATTAGACCATAAAGATTTAATTTTATAACATTATTATTGGCTATACTGATGGGCCAAAATTATGAACAACTCTCAATTCAAATACATCAAATTCGCAGACGAAACGCAGTAGTGTGTGGAAAAAAAATCAGATCGAAGGCAGAATTTGAGCATACTCAATGATTCCAATTTGTAACAATCTTTCAATTAACATTGCACCGAATTACATTTATTTTCCTGTTTGAAACTGGAGAGAAAATTAAATTGACATTTTATAAGGCAGACTCGGCTAATTTCGTGATACTTCGGTTTTGGTACTAAAATATGGTTCAAATTAAAAAAGATTGTTTAATGTGTATACATTATCAGATTTCAGGAAGTTACATGCCAGCTTTTTTACCCGAAGTAAATTAATACAATATTTACAAACAAACAATACAAATAAACAAAAAAAATAGTATTCAAGAATGGTTGGTATAATTTCGTGATAGTACAAGGGATTATCGTGTTAGTTCTTAAATTCAAAATATTTAGCTATATTCAGTAAAATTTTAAATTCCTCAGTCAGATTCCTAGCTACAACCCAAACAATTAAAGTCCTTTCGGTATTTTCAAAGGCCTTGACATATTTCATGAAACCACTGATCACATCTGACGCATCTTTCATCATGCTTGCCGTCCTCGAAATTTCCTGAGCAAAATTCGCACAAATTATTCGGCTTTTCTTTAAGCGGAAGTCTTCTTTGTTTGGCTTCTGAAGATGATGCTGTTTCGTTGTCTACCTCTTTTGACTCACTTGAGAGGCTGCTTTGATCCTTCTGCTCCTCTTCGAATTTGTCAAAAAAAGATGAGTTTTCTCTGCGGAAATTTTCCTTTGTAAGACACAATCAATTGCCTCTTTCATATCATTTACAATGTATTTTTTTTCAGTTTGATTATCTGTCACGTGAAACAATCACGACATGCACAATATATCAGAGATGTTATGAATACACACAAATATTTTTAAGCATTTGATATTTCTTCCGCCAGAAAGTGTTATAGCATAGAAAATGTTTAAAGAGGAAAACATGGCCTCGTGGAATGAAAAAAAAAAAACGCTAAGAAAGTAACCTCCCAAGATAAGGGTCTGTTATACAGGGACGTCATTTTATTTTTACTTCAATTTTTATTGTACCTGAGTTTTTGAATGTACTTCACTCCCACCCCTTCTACTAATGAAGTTCCACCGTCCTCCACACAGATCAAAGATCACATATACAGTCATAGTAGCCTTACGGTCATAGTAAACAGTTTGTTCCAAAAATATGTTCGCGTTTTCCAGTGACGAAAGTGCCTTCAATATTGAATCATATTCTCGCATAGGTACTGTCGTCCATTTGCCTACGTCGCATACCGGTTTCCCCCACCAGCTTTTATTCGCCAGCTAGTGGCTGGGCTGTCTTAGCTCTTTTCTGAGAAATTAATTGCTGTTAGGAATTGGACGTATACGTAATATTATAAAACTCTTTAAAATAACTTAAATAAAAGGGCCTCGTTAGGTAATTAACTGTCACGTGATTTCCTCCATTTCTACGACCCTACGACATAACCACTTGGACGGACGGTAGATAGCATGTCTGAGTAATTTTATCTTTTCGGATCGGACAGAAGTGAAGATTGAATTTACACTATGTAAGGTAATCTTTTATAGAATAGGTACAGAATTATTTCAACATGAGTTACTGTTACGAAGGACGAAACTGGTAATTGGAATTAGATACAATAGTCTATAGTGCGATATTATGCACATTAGAACTGAAGCCTGTATCGAAATGTACATCCACCATTTGCAAAAATGTGTTTAAATATCCATATTATGATTATTTTTCAATTTAACTTCATTCTCTATAGTGTAAGCTAATGTGCTGTAGTCAGTATAATATACACTGCATAATGAATACGTCCACATGGACAGCTCAGTTCGTGAGTAAAACACTCATTGTTAATACTGTACTGCATTTTGATTAAATAAAAGCCTAATGAAAATGATCAAACTCAAAAGCGCGATATTTCCTAGTTTACGTAAATGGATGAACTACTTTTATTCCCTCCTATACCTAGTAAAGTGATTTGTTTGTATATTACGACTGTATCATCGAACTCCAGTCGTGGAAGGGGGTAGCAAACGGCGTTGATCCAGAGGTATAGGCAAGTTAACATTAAATATGTTAGTAAAAATAAAATGATGTCCTTGTATAATCAATGTATTGACAGGCATGTATTTTTCACCAAAAAGCATACAATGTCAGTACTTACCATTGAGAACAATTCGGACCACAAAACATAGCAAAAAAACTCTTCTTTTAACACAGGAAATCGGATAGTGTATTCATTCACAAATTCAAAGCTATAGACCTCACAACTCTTCAAGTTGTTTCCAAAAATACACCGCTAACGTCACTGCAAGAATACTGTGAGCAAATTCATGTTATAGTACGTCTTGTGCCATATATACTATGCCATCAAAATTATATTTGTCGCTGGTAGGCCTATATTTTAATGGTAAATGTAAAAATAAATATCACAAAATTAGCCAAGTTTGCCCTAACACTTAGCCTATAGGAATGAGAATTAGGTTATTAAGCTGCAGTTTATATAACTTAAAATGATATGATGAAAGAGTAATGTAACGGAGAAAAATTCTGTCCGGCGCCGGGAATTGAACCCGGGTTTTCGTATGATGACGCAGAACATCTGCATGGAAATATCATATGTACTTCGGTACATTAAAATAATATATGATATGCGCAAATCACTTCGTGATTTAAGACGGCGCTTATTCCGTCGGATCCCGGCCAACTAGTCACTCATATCGAGTGCACCTCAGCACATTTGTGGACTTCGGTCCTGCGTTCATAGACATCTATGACGTAGTGCAGAGGGCGGCCACTAGAGGGAACCCAAGAGTTGGAGCTTAATCTGAGACGATTCTGTCCGACGTCGGAGTTGTATCCGGTGTGGCTTAGTGGATAAAGCATCAGCACGTAGAGCTGAAAACCCGGGTTCAATTCCCGGCGCCGGACAGAATTTTTCTCCGTTCCATTACTCTTTCATCGTATGATGGCGCAGAATATCTGCATGGAAATATCATATGTACTTCGGTACATTAAAATAATATTAAAATGATATGCTTGAGAACTCTTCCATTTTATTATTCCTTGTAATGTTTTACTTAGCCTTTCACATGTGAAGAGTTCGCGGGAAAAACGATGAATGTCACAGTTTTGTTAAGGTTGATGTCATTATCTAATTCAATGGATTACTACGAAATTTAATGTTGTTCTTATGAAAACTGGTAAAAAGGAGTATTATCACCACGAATACAGTAACCCTTTCCTTTATTTTCTATAGAAACAGCACTACAACTTGCGGTTATAGACTCGATTAGGTCATTATCTAATCCTTAACAGAAATGTGACATTCATCGTTTTCCCGCGAACTCTTCATGTCGTATTCTTACCATCTGGGAGTTGCTCCTTTGAAGTATATATGAGTTTATATTCACCTCAAGTTCTTCTGCTTCTTCTGCAAATATAAATTTTTCTTTGGTTTATGTTGCGTAAAAGTATTTATATTATGTGTATCAACTGCACTATGAACTTTATACTTCTCAAATTTGAATTAGTTGTCAATTATTTCATTACATTCTTTGTACAGTGGAACAGTGTATATATAGATCCACATACATACACTAAGTTATATACACACTATGGACAGTCTCAAACCTATCGTAAATTTCAATCAACAGTCTCTAATCTGAAGTGATCACTTTGCCGTTCAACATCTGAAGGGCTTGTAAAGACAGTTACGTGTTTACGTTATATCGTTGACCAAAGATTATCGTTTGGAGTAGCTATCAATGTTAGTGCAATTTTCAATGCATTATACTACAATATAGTTCTTGCTAAGGAAGTTCGTAATACTAAGTTTTCTTTTAGAAATTTTATACATCTTGATTACACAACTTTTAACACTGTATCACTTCGGAATATGTATGATAAGAATTTCTTGTGTTAAATTCTAACGTACCTTGTTTACATGTTTCGACCTATTTATGGGTCATCCTCAGAACTGGTCGTTGTTGGTCTTGTCGCCTCTTGTTTTGTTTCCTGTGAGGGAGCGTTCGTGTGTTATAGTGTAGAGTCAAAGAGTGTGTGTTCTGAAATTGAGTTGTGTGTTGAGAATTTCGTTGGTGTGTGTTTTCGTGTGTCTGTATATTTCATATTGTTCTAGTGTGTTTAGTTTCTGGCTTTTTGATTGGATGTGTAATATTTCCATGTCTGTGTTGATGTCTCTGTGTGTGTGGTTAGCATTTGTAATGTGTTCTGCATATGTGGAGGTGTTTTGTAATTTTGTTATGGCTGTGATGTGTTCTTTGTAACGTGTTTGAAATGATCTGCCTGTCTGTCCTATGTAGAAGTTGTTGCAGGTGTTACATTTGAGTTTGTATACGCCTGTGTGGATGTATTTGTTTGTTTGTGTTGTTTGTGTGTTGAGATGTTTTTGTAGAGAGTTATTTGTTCTGTATTCGATATGGTAATTTAATTTCTTGAATGAGGTTGCAATTTTGTGTGTTTTTGTTTTCGAATGTTAGTGTGATGTATTTTTTGTGTTCTTGTGTTTGTGTTGTATTCTTATTTTTTTGTGACTATGTTTTGTCTTGCGTATTATGTTGTCTATTATGTTAGGGTTGTATCCGTTTTCTTGTGCTATGTATTTGATTGTGTTTAGCTCTTCCTTGTAATTCTGTTGGTTCAGAAACTAAACACACTAGAACAATATGAAATATACAGACACACGAAAACACACCCCAACGAAATTCTCAACACACAACTCAATTTCAGAACACACACAATCTTAGATTCTACACTATACCACACGAACTCACCCTCACAGGAAACAGAACAACAGGTGCCAAGACCAACAACGACCAGTTCTGAGGATGAGTCATAAATAGGTCGAAACATGTAAACAAGGTACGATAGAATTTAACACAAGAAAGTCTTATCGTACATATTCCGAAGAAATACAAACTTTAATTAACGTAATGACCCAAGTTATTCATTCGCTGAAAAAAAAAAAAAAATAGTAATAGGTGGATACATGTTTGCGGGGTCGGTGTTAAACAAAAAATGCCCACAAACAGGCAGTTTTAAAGGGACATTTCTTACAACAATTGATAAAAAAGTAGTTCAGCAGATTGGCGCGCCTGCATTCTTTCCAGATCTGTAGGCCTACTAGCGTAAAACTTTTGATAGTCCATTTTGAATCTTGCGTACACTACTTTTAACACTTGAATATAATTAATTGATTAACTAGTGGACTTACTCGTGTTAATTATGTGAGATTTCTGCGGCTTACAGCTGTTTCGGTGCTTCACGCACTATCCTCAGAGCCTACTAGATCTCGACGTCATCTCGAACTTCTCTGCCTGTTATGTGGGTGTGTTTGATTATTGAAAGGTGTTGAAGAGTGGAATCAAATAGTGTGTGTGTGTGTTCTGAAATTGATCTCTCTTTTGAGAATTTAATCGGGGTGTGTTTTAGTGTGTTTGTATATTTCGTATTGTTCTAGTGTGTTGAGTTTTTTGTTCTTGGGTTGTATGTGTAGGATTTCCATGTCCGCATTTATGTTATTGTAAGTGTGGTTAGCATTGGTTATGTGATCGGCGTATGTAGATGTATTGTGTCCTCTGGTTATTGCTTTAATGTGTTCTTTGTAGCGTGTTTGGAATGATCTGCCTGTCTGTCCTATGTAGAACTTATCGCAACTATTACATGTGAGTTTGTATACGCCTGTGTGGTTGTATTTATTTGTTTGTGTTGTTTGTGTATTGAGATGTCTTTGTAGTGTGTTTTCTGTTCTGTATGCTATGTTGTATTTCTGCTTTATGAATGAAGATGCGATCTTATGTGTTCTTTTGTTTTCATATGTTAGTGTGATGTATTTCTTGTGTTCTTGTGTTTGTGTTGTGTGTTTGCGTGTTTTTGTGTTTGTTAAGTTTTTGTCTTCCTTATGATGTCTATTATGTTTGGGTTATAACCATTTTCTTGTGCTATGTATTTGATTGTGTTCACTTCTTCATTGTAGTGTTGTTGGCTCATGGGTATGTTGAATAATCTGTGTACCATTGTCCTGAATGCAGCATGTTTGTGTTGTATGGGGTGGTTAGATGTGTTGTGTATGTGTGTGTGGTGGTGGTGGTGGTTGGTTTTCTGTATATTTTGTAGGTGTGTTTGTTGTCAATTTTGTTATGGTGATGTCTAGGAACAACTCCATAAATTTCCTAGACATCGCAAATCCGATCAAATCTTACATAATTAACACGAATATGTCCGCTAGTTAATTAATTACTTTTGATAGATTTTGAATATAATTTCTTATTAGAGTTCTCCCTCTTTGAGAAACGGAATTTAGGATGTTCAAATGAAGTAGGCCTATGTGCCTATCTTTCAGAGATTAAAATTTGCTAAAAGTTTTGAAACAAGTATCAAGAGATGTTAACTTAACTTTTGATCTAATATGTTGTTGACAGTGACTGAAGAAACAAAATTCTTGTCCAAGTCCGATGTTAAAATGCTACAAACTCTTAAGTGTTAAAATCTGTTGAAAAAGGTGTTATAGGTTATGTTTACACATTTACTTACTCTGAGGTATGTTAGTGATTCTCGCACAATACAGCAGAGCACTGGGTTCTTCAGCTGATTTCTAAATCAATCACATAACATATTTTCATTAGTGTCACTAGCGAAAGGAGTTAGGCCTATTCATTAATATTTATTTGTGAATGTCTTTACTAGAATTAAATAATATCAGAAGTACCTCATTATACCGAAGACAAGTTTCATGCTCTCTGTTATCAAAAATTAGTTTGTTGTCGCGGAATTATGAAGAACCGAGTGCGTGCAAGAAGCTGCATAAGTAGCATCGATTTTCACCATGTTTCTTAACTAACGAAAATGAGCTTAAATATGAATTTTCATTAAGGTATATGTACACCTTTACATACAAAAAATTTTGTTTTGTATAATTTTGCTCTGTAAAATTTTTATACAATTGAGAATCGTATCAGAAAGAGAACAAAGTGAACAGATCCCTTGAAATTATGTCTGAATTGTTTTTAAAAATTCTTTGTTTATAATTTTGACATGCAACTTGAAACATGATAGCTCATGCAGCTTTTAAGATAGAGCCACAGTTTCTTCACTGTTTTATAGCTAAAACTATTCTTTAGTGCCTGACATAGAGCTATTTTTTTATTTTTATTTACATTAATTAAACATTACCATATATGTAACTTACAATAATATTTTATGTTGCATAAATCATGTAAAAAATCCATAGATAATTATTAATTATATTAATGTTATTTTACTCATTGTCAGGCACTGGGGGATATTTCAAGCTTCAAAATGACACCAATATCTTCTTGGTATCACCATATTTGACTGAGATATCATGTTTGAAAGAATTAAATAATCTAAAATTACTATTTACAGGAAATGAGCCACAAACTTTCAGAGCCTAGAACACTCCATGATCATATGTCACCCCTTAAGCAGCTTCATGTCGGTCCAGTTTCAGCTTCTTTCTGCCTCTCAAATACCTCCGCCTTGTTTTAACTTCAGGTGTTTTTTTGTCCCTATTTCCCTTGATGCAACAAATCCTGCGATGGTGTTTGTCCCAGGGTTTATGCCCATCCTCCTCAGAATTGTAATTTCTACTTTTGGACTCTTATTAAAATGACGTACAACATCACTGACACACAAATTTACAGTTTTATGACTAACAGTAAAAGATTATAAATTACTTCATTATGTAAAAGAGCTTTTTCAATCTAATAATCATGCCCAGATATCTATGTATCTATTTCGGGACTAGAAAGAAGTTTATTTTACAAGCATTGCTGGACGAGGGGATTGACTGCTACGAGGATCACTCCAAAAGTAATGCACTCCAAAAGTAAGTGACCGTGGCTGATGACGCAGCATTTTGGAAGATGGGACTTATCTGAAAAACTATAAGGCATAAATCGAAAATTCTTATATCAAATTAAAGAGGAGAAAATTCTCTATTAAAATAGTTATATTTGGAAAATTATAATTTTTCATCATTTTTTGCGTTTTGTGGGTGTACATATACTACCTTAAATTCAAACACCATGACGTGGAACGATTCCTTTCTTAGTTATGTGACGTTATATGTATATATAATACTTACTGTTGGATTTATTACAAACGCTGAAGTTGACAATAGAAACAAGATATATGTTTTGATATTCATGCTCTCTGTTGTATCTGTAAATCTCTAAAGATCTGGATCGTATATCAAACAAACGGAAATTCTGCGAAATTTATATAATAATTCAGCTATCGATGTATATATTTTTTTCACAAACAATAATTACTGTACATTTCTTATTGCTCATTTCTCTTTATAATTTCCGTACAGAATGAATGTTAGTTTGTAATATGGATACGTCCACTATGAAAATGGCTTTTTATGGCATAAATTACTATAATTAAATGTTCATTACTTCATATTGCAATCTCCACACTATCGTTATTTACGTAGCTAATTCCATGTAATCACAAAGCAAAGATAAAAATGTAGGAACTTTTGCAATATACTGAGAGGAAATTAATGTTGCATTATCAACTTCATTGCAAAGTAATTACCATAATCAAATGAACGTCGCTAGTTTGTTCGGCTCCGATAGTTGAGTTATGGTCTGCTATAATGGTAACGCGAAATACATCAGAAACAAGTATACACTAAATTAATCTGTATTTCAAGACGAACTTCTCTCTCTCTCTCTCTCTCTCTCTCTCTCTCTCTCTCTCTCTCTCTCTCTCTCTCTCTCTCTCCCATATTTTTAGGTGACTATGCCATTTCTTACAGCAGGCATGTCAATTGATGCCCACAGGAGCAAGCGCGCGCTTTAGAGGCCAGGAGAGCCTGAGCGCTTTACAGCGGAAAGGAAAGAGACAGACGAAAGAGGTAGCCTAGTATATGACGCTTGGTCGAGCTATATTCAGGGATGGCCAGCACTGATTCAATAGATATTTTTTTTATTTTATTGGATTATTTTACGACGCTGTTACGGTTATTTAGCGTCTGAATGATATGGAAGTGATAATGCCGGTGAAATGAGTTCGGTGTCCAGCACAGAAAGTTAACCAGCATTTGCTCGTATTGGGTTGAGGGAAAACCCCGGAAAAAACCTCAACCAGGTAACTTGCCCCGACCGGGATTCTAACCCTGGCCACCTGGTTTCGCAGCCAGACGCGCTGACCGTTACTCCACAGGTGTGGACTCAATAGATAAAGGGAAGAGAACTTATTAAAACTGTGTCCATGTTAATTTTTAGATTTGCCTGAGAAGTATAAGTGCATTATAAGAATGTAAGTTTTAATTTTAATGCTCATTTTTCACAAGTTTGATTTTTTTCTTTTCAAAATAAATATTTTCTCAACTTTTCGTGTAGAAAAGTGAAATTTTCAGGTATACGCCTATTTATTTAATAGCCTTACAGAATCTTTTCGTAAATCTAATGTACCGTATATACGTATTACTGAAGATAGTGTATTGAAAATTTTGAAAATATTCGCATGGAAATTGTTTGTAAGGAAATTAAGTAACAAAGCAACTACTATTACATCATAAGCAAAAGATACGTCCCATGTGTTGTAAAAATGTCAGCTCTATAGCTTCAGCAGATTTCGAGAAAATAATTTAATATTCTGATGATAGGAAGTTGCTCACAAATATCACCTTAAAAGCATAATGCGATAAGAGTTTTGTTATGTAATATTAGTTACACTTAAAACAGATACAGTACCTAGGTAACTTTGCTTTGTAGTGTAATATTGTTTTGATTAGTTTATTGATTACTTTTATAGGGTTAAAGGTACCATCAATGTAAATTCCAATTTATCATGTCATACTCAATCTCTTTTTTTGGAATATCACTTTCTTTATGAATGATGTGTTTCATCCACTTAATACAGTATAATATTATACTACTATGGAATTTAAGTGAATATTCCTTCTTAACTCTCTATTATGTTATTAAGACTTAAAACACAAGTGCAATATTAAGAAATCAGTGTTAGTACTTTTGTTTTACAGACAATATAGATAATATTAAACAGAAAGAAGCCATATAAAAATAAGGACATAAAATTTCACGTTCCGTTTGAAGTTTGTGCACCACTGTTTTCTTAATCCAACAGGCTGCTTATTCATATACACAACCCTTCCCCTTTCCATACTTAGCGCTTGCTGCCCACGCACGACGTCAAGGTCAGAAAAATGCGCTTGCTTTGACATCACAGCCTTACAGAGTAGCACACTTTATCCAAAAATTATTTTTCCCGGCATGCTCGACACTAATGTGGACATCACACCGGCCTTAAGAACCTCTTTTCTATTGGTTGTACATTTGTCATTCTTCATTCTCAATTTCCAA
The DNA here is from genome assembly GCF_040183065.1 of Periplaneta americana. Lineage (NCBI taxonomy): Eukaryota > Metazoa > Arthropoda > Insecta > Blattodea > Blattidae > Periplaneta > Periplaneta americana. The sequence continues at coordinate 225,217,951 of NC_091117.1, forward strand.
AATTCACGTTTATAATAATAATAATAATAATAATAATAATAATAATAATAATAATAATAATTTATTTAATCTGGCAGAGCTAAGGCCAGTAGGCCTTCTCTTCCGCCAAGCCAGACTCTAATTCTAATTGAATACAATTGCTTACATAGTTATTACATTAATATCTAGACCATAAAACAACATGAAAGTAAATAATGAAAGTTGGATAAGTAATGTTAGTGTGACAATAATAAACACTGGTAAGTAATAGTTCTAATAATAATAATAATAATAATAATAATAATAATAATAATAATAATGAGATAATTTAGATATTTATCTGTGATATATATAACCATTAAACATTGAGAAACCTGAAACAGCTATTATTGTTGACAAGAATTGTTAGAAAAATATCTCGTTAGCCTATTCTTAAATTGATTTGATGTCTGACAGTCCCTGACATTACTCGGTAGGGAATTCCAAAGTCGAGGAACAGCCACAGTGAAAGAAGATGAATATGAGGATGTTCGGTGGGAGGGAATGGATAATATTGAGGAGTGTTGTCATCGTGTGTCTAGGTTATGATGGGTGGATAAATTTTGAAAACGAGACGCAAGATAGACAGGAGTGGAGAAATGCAATAAGTGAAAGAGAAGGGAAAGACAGTGGATTTTCCTACGATCTTCTAGACGGACCCAGGACAACATTTCGAGGGATGGTGTTACGTGATCAGCCCGGCGAATATTGCAGACGAAACGGACGCACATATTATGAACACGTTGCAGTCTCTGCGCCGAAGTAACGCTTAGGTCAGTAAGCAGAATATCACAGTAATCGAAGTGGGGCATCACGAGTGTTTCCACTAACATTTTTTTTATTGAAAAGGGTAGAAAATTCTTCAATCGTCTAAACGAGTGGATTAATGACAATACCTTTTTGCAGGTTTCTGCAACTTGAATGTTCCAATTTAAACTTTTATCCATATAAATACCTAGATTCTTTACTGATTCACTGAACGGAATTTCGGTGCCGTGTATTTTAATCGGGGACAAATTTGGTATGGTAATAGTGCTTAACAAACGTGAATGACCCACAATGTGTTTCTACGCGAAGTTTAAACAATTATTGTGTTATACAAGTGTATTAGAGTTGGGGAGGCCGAGACGGGGTGGGAGGATAATATTAAAATATATTTGAGGGAGGTGGGATATGATTGTAGGGACTAGATTAATCTTGCTCAGGATAGGGACCGATGGCGGGCTTATGTGAGGGCGGCGATGAATCTCCGGGCTCCGTAAAAGTAATTTGTAAGTAACAAAGGACTAGGAAGTGATTATTTGCAAAGTATTTAATTGTAATTTTTTCTTTAATAAGATCAGAACATTTTCTTAATAAGTATGGCCTCTGTATTGTTTTTTATTTCGGACATTTCAATGCTTAAAACTGAGGTTTTAAAGGTGAAGAACTGGCTGCAACATCCATTTCCATGTTTTTGTTTTCTGCTTTTCCCTGTAAATTGTGATTTTTCAACTTCAGGTGCACTTTTCTCATCTCTTGTCTTGTATATACTCGTATATTTACTAGCATAATAGTGTAAGGGGAATTAAGTAGACTTAATGATTGTAAACACAACTTCAAAACGTGACGGCATTAATGGAATGGATAGTACACTAACGTTCAAAGATATCTCACCCTATTGGTGTAACTGTAGCTTCTTTAGTTATTGCTTCTATGAATGGCTGGCGAAGATGATAATCAGTGTCGCCAATAGTACGTAAATATACCCAAATTATAGAATTCAATTGAAACCCTCTTCGTTCAGGACTTCCAGCACTAATTTAGATTTTCGGTTGTGTTTATATAATCTGCAGTTGAGATCTCCAGCTATAATTATGGTTTCGTTTTCTGTCACTCTGGATATGGCTTTTGTTATGATTTCTATCGCGACTCCTGTTGATTTGTTTGGAGCAATGTATATTGCTATAGTTGTTAGCAGTGTGGTTTTTGTTATAATCACATTTTCGTCTTTGTACACCTGGAGTGACTAGTCTTTATAGAACAGGAGGGGTAACATTAGTAGCAAAAGAACTAGCTAGATATAGAATAGACTTTGTGGGAGTACAAGAGGTTAGGTTAGATGGGAATGGCATATCACAAATAGGAGATTACTTGTTGTATTATGGGGAAGGAAACAATAATCACCAATTAGGAACAGGATTCTTTGTACATAAAAGAATAAAATCAGCAGTAAAAAAGGTCGAATTTATCAGTGACAGGTTATCATATTTAGTACTTAAGGGTAGATGGTGCGACATCATGGTTAAAATGGAGAAAGTTACACAACACAGAACTGCACGCATTGTATTCTTCACCTGACATAATTAGGAACTTGAAATCCAGACGTTTGAGATGGGCAGGGCATGTAGCACGTATGGGCGAATCCAGAAATGCATATAGAGTGTTAGTTGGGATACCGGAGGGAAAAAGACCTTTAGGGAGGCCGAGACGTAGTTGGGAGGATAATATTAAAATGGATTTGAGGGAGGTGGGATATGATGATAGAGACTGGCTTAATCTTGCACAGGATAGGGACCGATGGCGGGCTTATGTGAGGGCGGCAATGAACCTTCGGGTTCCTTAAAAGCCATTTGTAAGTATGTTTGTTGTAAGTAAGTACACCTGGAGTAGTTTACTTGTTTTTGGTTTGAAGAAGCAGGATACTCCGCCTTCTGGTCTACCTTATGGCCAGACAAACTTTCTACGTAGAAGACATCAGACTCCAAATACTACTGCAATCGACACAGCCCTACAAAGACCTCCTGGAGAGAAGAGAAGACAAACGCCGTACGATAGACCCCGACTTGTACGCCACAGGTGCTATGGTAGACAGGAACTGGACTAAAGAAAATCAGACTCAAAGACATGCAATAACCCGCTTCGCGATACATGGTTTTCACCATAAGTTGTGCAAGACACAAAGTTACCGCGAACCGTGTGAAAGTTGTGTGTGTGAGTTGTGCAATTTAAAATGTGAAAGATACCATCTAACAAAGTGCAATAATAACGATAAGACGCTAAATGAACACGCAAAGAACTGACCTAAAACAAGATCTCAAATGCCTTATTATTATTATTATTATTATTATTATTATTATTATTATTATTATTATTATTATTATTATTATTATTATTATTATTATTATTATAGAATTCAATTCTTCATCCACTCCACTGATTGTAAAACAACACTGGGTTTAGCTGGGAATCGCTGATATTGGCAATTATGAGAATAATTTATGCTTAATCTACATAATCATTTTCCCTGACGTCGCCCTCGGTGGCGCTGGCCTTCTATGCTCGAGATTGCGGGTTCGATCCTGGCCGAGGTCGATGGCATTTAAGTGTGTTTAAATGCGACAGTAGATTTACTGGCATGTAAAATAACTCGTGCGGGACAAAAATTACGGCACACCGGCGACGCTGATATAACCTCTGCAGTTGCGAGCGTCGTTAAATAAACCGTAATTTAAATTTTTTCCCTGACACTTTTTTTAATTGCCCCAGTAATAGTGCCATCTATTGAGAACTAGGAAAACAGTTTCAAAATTTGTCAGTTTTTTGTATCTTTGGTTTTGACTTAACACGTGGGCAGAAAGTTCGCTTAGACGATCATAAAATCGTAGGTCAGATATCTTTGAATGACAGTGTACATGCTTAACTTGGGTTTGTGAATGATATGAAGGTAATTTAAATATTGTTTATTGTTTATTGTTAATAAAATAACATGGACAAAAATACAATCTTAGTTCTTCCCTGAAGGAGTAAAAAAACTCGTGTTCAGGGAGATATCTAAACACAAAGATAAACACAAACAAAGATAAATTACTTGACACAAACTGGATCAACAAAAAAAAATTACAGGAATAAATTACATTTAAAAATGCAATTTCAATTTAAACAATTTAAGGCATACAAATACATATACATATTAAATCAATATATATTCTTTAAAAACTAAATTCCTAACGCTATTTTTGAAATTTCTGATACTAAAATTTTCCAAATTTGGGTATTTATCAATTATTTTTTTGTATAACCTTGGACCAAAGTAGGTACCATGGCTCAGAGCTGTGCTTGTGAAACACTTTGGTTCCTCTAGTCGTATAAAATCAGATCTTTTAGCTCCATATTTATGATGATACAATTTGAATTTATTACGATTTTTATGTATGAAGATTAATAAGGCAATATAATAAATCTGTTTAATTTTCAAAACATTAAAATCAGTAAACAAAAGCTCGGATGAGTAATCAATTGGTTTATTAAGGCATATTTTAATTATTCTTTTCTGAATAAGTATTAGTGGAGTGAGATTAGAAATACATGCATGTCCCTACCCTTAAATTCCATACTGGAGAATGGATTGAAATAAAGCTAAATAAATGAGACGTAAAATATTAACTGGTAAATATGACCGAAGTATAACAAAGATATAAATAATAATATAAGTAATAAGTGTAAATGTTTACAGTAAACAGTAGGAGACAGCGATAGACATGATTAAGCTCTTGGTTCTCGCCATAATCTAGTTTCCCAGACTCTAAATTCGCGAGCTCAGAACGTTCTGTAGTAAGGCTACCAGAAGTCCCCGTTTCCCCGAGACAGTCTCCGAATTTTGTTTTCTGTCCCAAGAATGTCCTCGTATTTAAAAATTAGCCCCCAAATATCTCCGGATTTTAATTGCAAATTAATCTAATATATAAAAGTGAATGTGGGTATGTATGTATGTATGTATGTATGTATGTATGTATGTATGTATGTATGTATGTATGTATGTATGTATGTATGTATGTATGTATGTATGTATGTATGTATGTATGTATGTATGTATTTATGTATGTATGTATGTTCCCTGTAAAAATCTACACGCTTTGACCAATATGTACCAAAGTTTGCACATTTAACCTTCATAACCAGGAGAAGAACATAGGCTATATTAAAATTGTTAAAATGGACGATAAATTAATTAAAACAGTAAAAAATAAAAATAAATACGATCAAACATTCATGCATAATACTAAATGCAATCTTCTAAAGTCAATTGTTCTTTATTATTGTCTGTTGTATTCAACATCGACTTTCATGAGGCCATGGAAAAAGCAAAACGATATAAAACAACATTGTAGATACATCATGAAGGCCAAAATGTAGACATTTCATGCAATAAGTATCCTTATGCAGTCCAGAACCGTATTATGTACACTGGTCAAAAAAAGTTAAGCATATTTCCAGTTTACCCAATAATACCTGATATTTATGTTTCTTTAGGTTTTATGTGGCACGTGTTATGTTTACCAATTCAAACTCTTTCATTTGTTTTAGTCTGCATCACTAGGTAACGTCCAAATCACGGCTAGTAAAGAAAAGCCTGTAATTCGAGCAAAGTTCAGTCAGTGTCATTTTGCTTTATAGTGCTTCATAGTGCAGTAAACAAAGTCTGTAATTCGAGCAAAGTTCAATCAGTGTCGTTTTGCTTCATAGTGCTTCATAGTGCAGTACAATGGCTCGGAACACCCTTACAATGGCAGACCGCATCAAAATCATCACTTTGATGGAACAAAACATGAGACAAGTTGATGTTGCTAACATCCTTCATGTGAATCAGAGTATTGTCTCCAAACTGTGGAGAAAGTTCCAGGAAACCCAGTCAATAGCAGATCGACCTCGCGAAGGCCGTCCACGCAAAACAACACCAGGTCAGGACCGGTATGTAAGGTTATCTGCACGTAGGAACCCTATAGCCTCAGCTACAACTCTGCGCCATGACCTGCGCGAAGCCACTGGTGTTGTTGTAAGTAGCCAAACTGTGCGCAATAGACTTCATGACATAGGGTTGTATGCTCGAAGACCACTCAAGACTCCAGCACTCCGTCCGCATCACAGGGGTGCTCGTGCAAGATGGGCTAGAGCACATGAGAATTGGACACGAGACCATTGGACCAGAACTTTATTCTCAGATGAAGTGAGAATGGGCCTACACCCTGACAACAACTCTATTCGCGTATGGAGACGAACAGGGGAACGAAATCATCCCTCAATGACCGTGGAACGTCACCAACAGTTTGGTGGTTCAATCTTGTTTTGGGCAGGTGTCATGTTTGACCGCCGCACACCACTGGTTTCAATAGAGGGAAACATGACTGCTGCCGTGTATGAGAACAACATCCTCCAACCCATAGTAAGTGGTTTTGCAGAGACTGTAGGAGAAGGGTTCACTCTACAGGACGATAATGCTCGGCCTCATCGTGCTCATAGTGTGCAGCGGTATCTGGTAGAACATGGGATCCGAAGAATGGATTGGCCAGCATGCTCACCGGAAATGAACTGCATAGAGCATGCGTGGAGCTTTCTCAGGAGAGCCATTTCCAATCGTCCACATCACCCATTAACGATTCAAGAACTCAGGAATGCTGCCTTGGAAGAATGGGACAATTTGCCTCAGGAGAGCTTAGATGCGTTGGTACTGAGTATGCCCCGTCGCATACAAGAGTGCCTCAGGGTTCGTGGAGGACCAACACGTTATTAAACAGAGTACTGAAAGCACCATTTCCTTTTCTTTGATGATGTACGAATTTCAACTTCCCTTATCTTTTCCGTTGTTTCCAAACAATGCAACTTTTTCATTTCACATTGAGTCCATTGTTAACAAATAGTGTATTTCTAGTTTTAAGTTTATTCTGTGGAACCAAGAAACCCAATTATAATTTATCTATTTCATTTTAATTAATAAAAACAGTTATATGCCTAATTATGCTTAACATTTTTGACCAGTGTATTTCTCGAGACAGTTGTAGATAGTGAGTAGACTATGTTTTATCAAACTGAATTCTTAAATTCTTTGAAATCACAAGAATTGCCAACAGATAATTTAATACTTGATAATGAATCACCAATAGTATTATTGCGAAATATTGATCCACAAGAATTATGCAATGGAATAGGAATTGGTGTGAAAAAACTCATGACAAACGTAATCTTACAATTATTTTTTCTCTTCCTCTGTACAATGTCACATTTTTGGCGGGGAGGAAAGGAGACGGCAGAAAAATTAATGGTATTTAATACACTGACAACCACGACTAAGATAAAGCACTTGAAATTTAGCGGTAACTGACGGACAGAGATAAATAAACAAAAATAAATATATAAACTGAAAAAAAAGTTGAACGTCTTGCACATGATGAAATATTTTCTTTTCGGTGCCTGAACTACAATTGTTTTAAATTTAGTTAAACCTGACAGGCGTTTGGCTAAGGAGTATTAATTCATGTAAGTGAAGTTAAGTAAAGATTCATCTTTATGTGCGAGGAAAGCTTAGTAAAACAATTCGTTTTGGTTGTCTATAGTTGGGTTTCCGAAATTTCCGAAAATTTAACAACCAGTTCATTTGAAAACAGAAGTAGAAAGGAAAACCCGGGCAACGCCGGGTACTTTCAGCTAGTTTATTTATTTATTTATTTATTTATTTAAATTCAAATATACAGAATAAAGAAATATAATTACAAAAACAAACAAAGATAAATACAAATAAAATAATACAAGCAATATAAAAAGAAGATACAGTAGTATTAACAAAATTTGAGACCGAATGAGCAGCGCTCGTGCTCGGTCGCAGTTCAGATATAATATTAAAAATAAAAAATAATAATAATATAAATAAATAAGTAAAATAAAATAGGAACTAAAATATAATTACAGCGGCAATGGAATTAAGTATATACTATAATATTAATATAATTTTATTATCCTTGGATATTGCTGTGATAAATTTTACTATTGCAAGTTTGCCGCTCTTTTTATGATGCCATAATCAAAACTGAAGGTGAGAACGAAACTGCAGTCGAGTCTTCCAATGTTATCGAAGTTAATGAAAAGAACAACCCCAAGAAAGAAGAAAAATGTATTACTTACTTACAAATGGCTTTTAAGGAACCCAGAGGTTCATTGCCGCCCTCACATAAGCCCGCCATCAATCCCTATCCCGAGGAAGATTAATTCAGTCTTTACCATCATATCCACCTCCCTCAAATCTATTTTATATTACCTTCCCATCTACGTCTCGGCCTCCCCAAAAGATCTTTTTTCCCTCCGGCCTTCCAACTAACACTCTATATGCATTTCTGGATTCGCCTATAGTGCTACATGCCCTGCCCATCTCAAACGTCTGGATTTAATGTTCCTAATTATGTCAGGTGAAGAATACAATGCGTGCAGTTCTGTGTTGTGTAATTTTGTCCATTCTTCTGTAATTTCATCCCTTTTAGCCCCAAATATTTTTGTAAGCACTTTATTCTGGGACACCTTTAACCTCTGTTCCTCTTTCAAAGTGAGAGTCCAAGTTTCACAACCCTACAGAACAATCGGTACTCTGTTTTATAAATTCTAAATTCAGGTTTTTTGAAGAAAGATGTATATCACCATCAATTAAGGAACTTTTGTGAATTGTTAGAAGAAGTGGTTCTTATTTCACAACAAAATTCTCAAAACGTTGAGATAGTGCCGAGATCTAGTAGGCTCTGAAGATGGTGGCAAGTAGCACCGAAACAGCTGTAAGCCACACATGCTTACATAATTAACACAAGATCGCCATTTAATCAATTATTTATATTCAAATGTTAAAAGTAGTGTACGAAAGATTCAACATGGACAAAATTGTCAGTATCTCTCATGAATTTAGTAAAAATGCTGTTGAATATTCCAATGCCTGCTTTGTTTATTCACAAGATAAGAAATTGTCTATGAAATGTACTTATATTGCTAAGATCTCTACAAAAAAAGACAACAATTTGAAAAGACGGGTCCAAAGATATGGTAACAAAATATAAGTTTTCTGGGGGAATGCATTCTAGGGTAGAAAGTATAGCAGAAAAAGAAGAAGAAGAAGAAAAGATGTTGTAATTACATAATAGATGGTTTTGTAAGTTAAGATATTACGACTACGTGTAATATTGTATTTACCGGTACTGCTATTTTTATTTTGTGATTTTCTTTATTTCAAAGCGAAATCAAAACAATTTTGTTGTTATTTAAAGTTTACTTTGTTCGTTCAAAGACAATTAAGAGTGACTGATGCAGACAAACAAATTTCCGTAAGCGGCTAATACAGCGCCAGGAGATATGCTTTTAAGAAGAGATTGAATTAAAGTAGACGGAAAGTATAAACAACTTTCACTCCATTCTCTGTAGTCAATCCCTAAAGTGGAATCCACTTTCATAAGAAGAAATTAACATTACCTCATTTCCTTTGGTTAGCAAACAAACTGCGAAACACTGAGAACAGAGGAAAACAGATTAAACTTGGAGGCTTTAATCCATACAGCAACTAACTGAACACAAAGACGTCTTAAAAATATACATGTTAAATTATATAACTCACTTTTTGATCGTTAATGAACCTTTCTTCGATCGATGTTGTGTTGATATCAAGGACACATTCTTCTGCACCGATATTAGAATGGTTCTGGATTAATCTCTAGTGAAATAGTGTCAACAAATATTCATTTAATAAATTCCAGATGTCAGATTACACCCATGTTCTTGAAAAGAGTTAATTGAGCATTTATTTGCTGTGTCATTCACAGGCCCACTAAATCCTCGCAGGCAAGATGGTAAATGTCTCGTGCTAATATTTCCAAAAAATGGATCGGAACTTTATTGCAGGATTGCTCACAAGTCATATTTAGAAGAAATCAGAGCAAATTCTGTGACGATATAATGACAACAATATGTCGATCTTCATTTGTGTAATTTTTTATAACGGTTCTATAATTGGTTATTAAAAACTTTTAAGACTTACTAAAAACAAGTCACTAATATACATATTAATGACATAGCCTATTGATGATATGTAACTCAGACCTTTAGGGATTATGTAAGTAGACGTAGAGAATATCTTAAATTAGATCTTCATTTCCATAATTTACTGAGTGACGGCTGTATAATATATGCAGTATATGTTACTGAAAACTACAAACCTTACGTAAGTTAAAATGATTCTTATTGAAAATGATATATTTTTATAGTTATTAATCAAGTGGTGTGGGACTTTTTCATATGTTTAATGGCGGTGTGGTGTGGATATTTATATCCGTCATTCTCTCCAGTATTGTCTGGAGAGAGTGCAAAAATTACAGTTCCTAAGGAAAGACCAAAAGTTACTACTTATTTAGGAAGATAAAATCTTTTAGCATGGTTTCGAATCGTGGATTTATCAACAGTAATCTCACTAGACATTTTGATTTATCTACAGAAAATCAAAACTCGAGTGGGATTTGACTATTACACGATTAGAAGAAAGTATATAAAGATTAGAAGTAACGAAGTACTCCAATACAATAAAATATTAATTGACTTACGAAAATACAACTGTCTTCAAATGTATTACTGTACCATCTCAACATTACAAATATTACGCTAGATGCATGCTAGATGGCAGTAGTGTCTCTATACAGACACTGTAATGATTACTATTCAATAAATCTTAATATTAAACAATCTCTGATACGTGACTATCCATAATATCATATAGCAGAAGTTCTTTTTATCCTCTCAGAGCAGAAGCTATAGCATAACCTAACTAATATACACAAGTGTTAGAAAAGTTTTAATTAACGACGATGACATAAAAATAAACATGAATAATTTTAAAAGGAATAATTATTGAATGTACAATTTTCAAATTTGAATGTGGTTGGTGGTTCAATTGATGTTATATTGGACGTGTGCGTAATAGAAGTGGAACTCGTTGATTTAGGCCTACATGGTGTATTCAACTTATTCAGGATTTCCGAATGGTGCTCTTCATTTATTTGTAAATCGGATTTCAGAAGATGCTTAGGTATGATCAGTGATTTTTATTCATTCTTGTTCTTGAATGCCAATGCGAGTCATATTTGAAACTGCTGTGCATCGACTGGAGTGGTTTGTAATTTTATATATATATATTTTTTGACGTCCAGACCAGCGCAGTTTCAAATGTTGGCAAACAAAGAAACAAATGCTAGGGACGCGATAAAATTAAACAAATGCTAGGGACGCGATAAAATTAAACAAATGCTAGGGACGCGATAAAATTAAACAAATGCTAGGGACGCGATAAAATTAAACAAATGCTAGGGACGTGATAAAATTGTGCTATAAGCAGCCATGATTGGTTGAAATACGTCCTTTCGTACCGTTTTATTGGTCAAAAGTAGTGTGACGTAGTAAGAGTGTAATAGTCACATTAAAAAAATCCTTGTATTTTTATCAGAATATGTCAGGTAAAAATATACCTAGTATTTCATATCCTCAAAACACTTAAACGATATAACTTGTCCGTAAAGTGGCCTAATGACAGTGTGTTTGTCTCCATAAAAAATTCTAAAAATTAAAGAAACACATTTATTGGCAAATATAGATTATGTTTATTTTATTACTTAAAAATTACAATGCCTTGAATTCAATTGAAAATAAATACACATTTATTGACAAATATAGATTAACTTTACTTTATGATTTAACCATTATTATAATATCTGTAATTGAATTGCAAAATTAACCGAATTTAGTAATTCATTGAAAATTATCTCTGAAATACAAAATACAATAAATAATTATAAATAAGTTTATAATAGGTATGCTTATATTGTTAGTCATTATTCAACAATGTTTTTAATTAAATCGTAAAAATGTACATGGTATTAAAATATTATAGTATTAAAACACTTGACAATATTACGTCTCTTTTAATCTATAATATTTTGATATTATGTACATTTTAAATAAATAAGTTTCCTTATCGCCCTGAGTCCTGAGAATATAGTACACTATACCATAATTCATACATGATTATGATATAAGATGTATTTGCAGAGACCCGCAGTATAGTACAATATACCTGCATTTGTGCCGTAACTGTAACCTGCAGAATTTATCAGCATTTCTCCTCATACCAGTAACTTTTTTTTTAGTGTAGAATTATATTGAATTTCAAAAATACAACAACAAATGTCTCAGGGCTCGGGAGCTTAACAAATTAATATTTGAGTTGTCTGCCATGCAGGTAAAGGTCTTGATGTTAGCCTCTGGTACTAAGAATCTGTGTTCACGAGTTCGTATTTACTCTTCCATCTGTAAAGAAACAATTCTCATTTAAGAAACACATAAATATTCTGTGATAATTTGCAAATTATTTTTCTATTTATTTAATGTTAAATTTTGCTCTAATAGTAATAATAATAATGATAATAATAATATATTTATTCTGGTAGGGTTAAGATCGTAAGGCCTTCTCTTCCACTCAAGCACAAGGTGAGAGGAAAATACATTAGAATGTGATGAAAGAGTGATGGAACGGAGAAAAATTCTCTCCGGCGCCGGGATTTGAACCCGGGTTTTCAGCTCTACGTGCTGATGCTTTATCCACTAAGCCACGCCGGATACAACCCCGACGCCGTTTAGAATCGTCTCAGATTAAGCTCCATCTCTTGGGTTCCCTCTAGTGGCCGCCCTCTGCACTACGTCATAGATGTCTATGAACGCAGGACCGAAGTCCATACATGTGTTGAGGTGCACTCGAGTGAGTGACTGGTTGGCCGGGATCCGACGGTATAGGCGCCGTCTTAAATCACAAGTGATTTATTACGCATATCATATATATTTTGATGTACCGAAGTACATATGATATTTCCATGCAGATATTCTGCGTCATCATATGATGGAACGGAGAAAAATTCTCTCCGGCGCCGGGATTTGAACCCGGGTTTTCAGCTCTACGTGCTGATGCTTTATCCACTAAGCCACGCCGGATATATATGATATGTGATTTAAGACGGCGCCCATACCGTCGGATCCCGGCCAACCAGTCACTCATTCGAGTGCACCTCAACACATGTATGGACTTCGGTCCTGCTTTCATAGACATCTATGACGTAGTGGAGAGGGCGGCCACTAGAGGGAACCCAAGAGATGGAGCTTAATCTGAGACGATTCTAAACGGCGTCGGGGTTGTATCCGGCGTGGCTAAGTGGATAAAGCATCAGCACGTAGAGCTGAAAACCCGGGTTCAAATCCCGGCGCCGGAGAGAATTTTTCTCCGTTCCATCACTCTTTCATCATATGATGACGCAGAATATCTGCATGGAAATATCATATGTACTTCGGTACATCAAAATATATACATTAGAATGTGTTAACAGGAAAGGAAATTGTTCACATAAGTCAAACTTGAAGCAGGAAAATAGGCAGGAATAGGCCAGGAGAATATCGAACTTAAACACCAGCTGAAATTTGGTTGCAAATTAAATTATATGATTACTTAATGAACTAGTTACAACTGTGAATTATAATATATAACCCTGGGGCGCTGTGCGATGAAAAATATAATTTTCCACAATGTACTTCAAAACATTTAAGGTCAGGAAGCCTCTAACGTCTGTAGGTAATGAATTCCAACAACATATGTACAGAGTGTCTCAGATAAATAAGTAAGGTCCCTTAGCCAAATAACGCCATGTATACCTTTAACGCCACCCTATTAAAATTTTGTTAACGACACAAGTTTTCGGTAGGGCACTACTGTAGCCTGCATTCGCTTGCAATCTAGTGATGAAATGAGTTACTAGCTGTCCGCTGACATTTACGAGTGACATTATATTCCATCATTTTCCTGTTGTGTGTTGATAGTGAATGGCTGTTCTTACATCAAGGTAAGAGGCAATATTTTATTTTGTGTGTTGAGCAAATAATAACTACATTAAACTATATATTTTCGTGATCCTTAAACTTTCTTCTATGTATAGAAAGTATTTGCTATCTATAAAATTTGAAAATGTTAGGGAAACAGACATGTCATGTTATCACCACGTGGCGTTAAAGGTCCTCTACAGAAAAAAATTCTAGGTTATGTTAGTACTAAGGCTGACAGTACAGCATCAGTGTGAAAACATCAGGAAAATCACTAAGCTTTCAACTTACAAATGTTGCAGTGATGATATTGGTTCAATTGCTTATCAAACTCTTATTTTTTTTACATAACTTCATTTTTTTTTTTTGTTTTACTTATTGGAAAACATTCATATTAAACTAAGGTAAATGCTTTTGTGTTTAATAACTTTCTACTGTGTCATATTATCTCTTTTTTTAAGTAAGGAGTCACTGGAAAACATTTTCCTAATCCATCTGGTGTTTGAGTTTCAGATCAAGAATCTTTCATTAGTATTGAGTGATTTTGTACCCTTTATTAACAGAAACTCAAATTTAGTCGCTTAGTTCAATTTGTGTTGCTTAGAAAAAATAATTCATTAACAATTATAAGTGTATAGGTTACTAGAAAATAGGTGGCGTTAATTGGACAACCTGTTCCTAATAACGCCAGTTTACAAAGTTTTCCTATTTGAGTTCTAATTCTTATTCGGTATATAATATATCCATTTTCATTGTGCTATTTTGTAAAGATAACATTACAGTTTCTATTTCATAATTTTCGTGTTTGTACATAACTTATTTCCAGAGCAAAAGTGACTGTTGTGTTAAGGTGGCGTTATTTGGTACGTGTACCTTACAGATATTTTTAGGGAAGTTTGGTTGATAGACTCAATCATTTTACTCCTAATGTTATGAAACCAGTTTAATTGATAAAGTCAAAACAAAACAATATGTTGTTAACAGAAAATGGTATTATAATTATCTCTGATATGTTCAAGTTATCTGAATTTCGCTTGTATTTTACTTACAGTTGACTGAAAAATAGTTGGCCGATTTAGATGAGTTTCGTTGAAAAATGTGTATTTCTTTTTTGCGTACGTCTTCTGTCACCAAATCCTATAATGTTCAGAATCTCAGTTCTCTTATTTTCTGTTCATAACACATTTTTTATGTCGATTTCAATAAAATTTCCTTTTATAAAACAAGGATTGACAAAATATATCAAAAATGAATTTGTTACCATAGTATTCCTAACCATATTTTAAAACAAAAGATAGATAATTATATAAAAAATATATTCTTTCAGAAGATACCAAAAACTGCAGGATGGCACTGGAAAATGTTATGAAAAACGTCATAACTGGCATAACAATAGTCATAAAAATTTTGTTTCGATAAAATTTTCCTTTTGTAAATACAAGCTTTGACGTGACTGAGTTTTTTGCCCCAAAAACCCCTCTTTAAATTTTAATTACAATAATGCATTACTTTTTAAAACTGTGTTTATAGGCTAGTCTATCCAAGAATAATTTATAATTTTTCCTCAATTTACGTACCAACTTAGTAGTCAATGTCATGTAACACATCCAAGCAGTGTAGCTCTTGTCACATTTTGTGTCGCTCTCTGAAACAATAATTACAGTAATTATAATAATATTAACTTACTTACAAATTTCTTTTAGAAAACCCGGAGGTTCATTGCCGCCCTCACATAAGTCTCCCATCAGTCCCTATTCTGAGCAAGATTAATCCAGTCTCTACAATCATATCCCACCTCTCTCAAAGTCATTTTAATATTATTCTCCCATCTATGTCTCGGCCTCCTCAAAGGTATTTTTCCCTCCGGCCTCCCAACTAACATTCTATATGTATTTTTGGATTCACCTCTACGTGCTACATGCCCTGCCCATCTCAAACGTCTGGATTTAATGTTCCTAAGTATGTCAGGTGAAGAATACAATGCGTGCAGTTCTGTGTTGTGTAACTTTCTCCATTCTCCTGTAACTTCATCCCTCTTAGCTCAAATATTTTCCTAAGCACCTTATTCTCTGACACCCTTAGCCTCTTTTCCTGTCTCAAAGTGAGAGTCCAAGTTTCACAGCCATACAGAAGAACTTGTAGTATAACTGTTTTATGAATTCTAACTTTCAGCTTATGTTTACAGTAATTCAATAAAATATGATCGTGCAAATAATGTATGCAATACACATGTGTTAAGTGCCTAACAGAATCTGGGAAGTAGAAAATGCTCGACTTCATCTAGCCTTTTCTAACTTTCATAATGCACTTACCACAATTCTATCGCAATAAAGTATATTCCACAAAATATATCCATACAATTTTGTATTTTTTTTGTAACGTTCCTTGTATTTCCAGACTATTATTCGTTACTTCGTAATATGTAAAACTTGTTAGTAATTTTTTGACACCTCGCTAATTAATATGAATATATTTTCAATTATTTCATCTTTTTGTGCAGCTCTAGTTTACCGTGTGTGTTGTCTTGGAATAACGTTCCTTTATCAGTTTAATTTTTATTTGAAATATTGATTGATTCACAGTGTCACAAAATTCTATTTGATCATCTACGTCAACATCACAATATCATTACTATCATTAGAATGTTACTTTGTGCGAGATCGTGCGTATTTGTTTCTTTTCCGCACAGAACCAATACGCGGTAAGTGTGAAATACCACATTCAGTATTCCCAACGTAACACACACAACAATTTCCCTCTTCTTACCGCTTAAGCGCGACATTCATTTTACTGCTTTAGGCTTTTAACATATTATTTTAGAGACGTTTAACATAGTAATAATTATAAATTGGAAACTTACCACTGCAATTTCACCTAAATTGCAATGTTAATTATTATTTTTAAATATTTGCAAAAATTAAGTAAAGTCTACTACTCCACGAAACTTATTGCATTCCTGATACAAGTAACATTAAGGAAGCAGTGAAAAAATCAACGAGATTCCAGATGCCGATGTTATTACTGCAATATGTTATATAAATAATATTGTTAAAATATTGAAATGAAAAATAAATCATTACATAACCTTACCGTTTGTTATAAGCTCGCATTTATAGACTGGGGGGGGGGGGGAAGACAGACGTGTATCACGGCCTGCTGGAGTATAGTAAACACAGAACACATTTTATAGAAACAATGTTGAAGAAAGATATTTTGGTTTTCCGAAGTTGCCGTCATTAAACAGAAACCAACATGGAGATTCCATTGCAACTAATTAGAAATTCGTCTTTCAGGTATGTAATAAACGATCTTCGCACAAAATAATGTACGATACACGAGCGGTATGTTTGTTTTCATGTTCTCGGAAATTAAAAAAGCTCAACTACGTTTCGTTTTTTCATTCTTTTCCTCGAACATGAAAACGTCAACATACCGCTCTTGTAACGTATATTACTATGTCACACTTGTCTTGCTAAAGTTTTGTATAGAAGTTATCATGTATACTTTTACATTAAAGAAGGCTTCAAGATGGTTCTAATGTATTATTCCCTTGGCTCTGTTGTAGTTAATAATTATCTGGCAGATGTACTTCTTCAGATTTTAAACATTATTAGTCTATTCAGTGAATAGATGAAAGACAAATCTAAAGAGAATAAAGGTACAGTTATAATAAAGTGTATATTACCTTCATTATTGCATTTAGTTATTCCCTTTTTCCACGCATTTTCATCCAGTTTCTTGCCGTTCCGTTTGAACACCTCTCGAGTAATGTGCAGAAGCACGTTTACCTTCAGCTTTCCACTTTCAATCTGAAACGAAACAATAATGTAGCTGCACTGGGATATAAATATAGAATTTAAATTGCTTTGCAGCTGTTTTCATATCTCCTGATAATAATATTTAATTACTACTCTACAAATATTTGTTGCAGCTTAGGTCTATTACACTTGATTTGAAATGCAGTAGGTTAAGAAAAGGATGTTCAGGAATATTTAGTAATTCGTCATGAAAATTGAACTGTTCAATTCTCTCAATATTCTTTTGTGTTTTATGTTATAAGTGAGCCAGAAATGTATGTAATTATTCTATTTCTATATATATATATATATATATATATATATATATATATGGTCCACACCTGTGGAGTCTGGCCGCGAAACCAGGTGGCCCGGGTTCGAATCCCGGTCGGGGCAAGTTACCTGGTTGAGGTTTTTTCCGGGGTTTTCCCTCAACCCAATACGAGCAAATGCTGGGTAACTTTCGGTGCTGGACCCCGGACTCATTTCACCGGCATTATCACCTTCATTTCATACAGACGCTAAATAACCTAGATGTTGATACAGCGTAGTAAAATAATCGAATAAAATAAAATAAATAACATTAAAACAAATGTCTGCGACTCATACTAAGGAGGTCCTTATTTCGAAGTTTTATGTTACATACTTTTACATATTTTTACATACTAGAATATTAAAAATATTTTACTTATCACTAATTACCTTTTAAATTTTGTTATATTAATAACTTTTTTAACTTTACTATGTTATTGAAAGTATTATTGTATTTCACTTCAATGACTATTACCCGTCCTTTGTAAATTAAGAGATGTTGATTCCACGCATTAGCAGAGTGCGTCATCCCTCTTCCAGAATGTTTTGATCCGCCTCAATGTCCCGCGCTCCGTAATCGCCAACGAAATTTTTTATACAGCGACAGTGGCGGTCATGTGACAATGATACGCGTAGTAGTTTCGGCGGCAACTTTACGCCATCTTTAAGATCATTAATGAGGTCTCGCAATTTCTTATGGTTTCTTCTTGCTTATGTCTTGCTAGGGTAGAGGTGTGGGTGTGATTGTGGTTGATAGTGTTGTGCCGAAAATAGTGTAAGTTCTAAAATTTAATTGAATGTTGGGAATGTGTTGTGCATGAGATTTTGTATGTCTATAAATTTTTTATTCTTCTAGTGTGTTTAGTTTCTAGTTTATCGTTTCCATGTCTGTTTCTTTATTTCTGTAGTTGTGGTTGAAGTCTGTGATGTGTTCTGCGTAAGTGGAAATATTATGTGATTTTATTATTTATGTATTTATTTATTTATCTATCCATTTTATTACTTTGTTTATTTCATTGTTCATTTCCTTATTTATTTAATGTTACAGGATTATGGACATAGGATATACTCTTCCACCTGGCAGAGAATACATACGCATACAAGAAATACAAACAATGATAGTAAATACTTCAAATTACATTAAATTCCGGACAGATCTTAAAAATGTAGGCCTAACAATCAATAGGTCTAAAAATGTGACAGTCAATAGATCTTAAAAATGTAGACCTAAAAATCAATAGGTCTAAAAATGTGACAGTCAATAGATCTTAAGAATGTAGGCCTAACAATCAATAGGTCTAAAAATGTGGAATCAGTAGACTTTAAAAATGTAGGCCTAACAATCAGTAGGTCTAAAATGTGACAGTCAGTAGATCTTAAAAATGTAGGCCTAAAAATCAATAGGTCTAAAATGTGGCAATCAATAGATCTTAAAAATGTAGGCCTAACAATCAATGGGTCTAAAAATGTGACAGTCAATAGATCTTAAGAATGTAGGCCTAAAATCAATAGGTCTAAAATGTGGCAATCAATATATCTTAAAAATGTAGGCCTAACAATCAATAGGTCTAAAATATGACAGTCAGTAGATCTTAAAAAATAGACCTAAAATCAATAGGTCTAAAAATGTGGCAATCAGTAGACTTTAAAAATGTAGGCCAAACAATCAATAGGTCTAAAAATGTGACAGTCAGTAGATATTAAAAATGTAGGCCTAAAAATCAGTAGGTCTAAAATGTGGCAATCAGTAGACTTTAAAAATGTAGGCCTAACAATCAATAGGTCTAAAAATGTGGCAATCAGTAGACTTTAAAAATGTAGGCCTAACAATCAATAGGTCTAAAAATGTGGCAATCAGTAGACTTTAAAAATGTAGGCCTAACGATCAATAGGTCTAAAAATGTGACAGTCAGTAGATCTTAAAAATGTAGGCCTAAAAATCAGTAGGTCTAAAATTGGCAATCAGTAGACTTTAAAAATGTAGGCCTAACAATCAATAGGTCTAAAAATGTGGCAATCAGTAGACTTTAAAAATGTAGGCCTAACAATCAATAGGTCTAAAAATGTGACAGTCAGTAGATCTTAAAAATGTAGGCCTAAAAATCAATAGGTCTAAAAATGTGGCAATCAGTAGACTTTAAAAATGTAGGCCTAACAATCAATAGGTCTAAAAATGTGACAGTCAGTAGATCTTAAAAATGTAGGCCTAAAAATCAATAGGTCTAAAAATGTGGCAATCAGTAGACTTTAAAAATGTAGGCCTAACAATCAATAGGTCTAAAAATGTGACAGTCAGTAGATCTTAAAAATGTAGGCCTAAAAATCAGTAGGTCTAAAATGTGGCAATCAGTAGACTTTAAAAATGTAGGCCTAACAATCAATAGGTCTAAAAATGTGGCAATCAGTAGACTTTAAAAATGTAGGCCTAACAATCAATAGGTCTAAAAATGTGACAGTCAGTAGATCTTAAAAATGTAGGCCTAAAAATCAATAGGTCTAAAAATGTGGCAATCAGTAGACTTTAAAAATGTAGGCCTAACAATCAATAGGTCTAAAAATGTGGCAATCAGTAGACTTTAAAAATGTAGGCCTAACAATCAATAGGTCTAAAAATGTGACAGTCAGTAGATCTTAAAAATGTAGGCCTAAAAATCAATAGGTCTAAAAATGTGGCAATCAGTAGACTTTAAAAATGTAGGCCTAACAATCAATAGGTCTAAAAATGTGACAGTCAGTAGATCTTAAAAATGTAGGCCTAAAAATCAATAGGTCTAAAAATGTGGCAATCAGTAGACTTTAAAAATGTAGGCCTAACAATCAATAGGTCTAAAAATGTGACAGTCAGTAGATCTTAAAAATGTAGGCCTAAAAATCAGTAGGTCTAAAATGTGGCAATCAGTAGACTTTAAAAATGTAGGCCTAACAATCAATAGGTCTAAAAATGTGGCAATCAGTAGACTTTAAAAATGTAGGCCTAACAATCAATAGGTCTAAAAATGTGACAGTCAGTAGATCTTAAAAATGTAGGCCTAAAAATCAATAGGTCTAAAAATGTGGCAATCAGTAGACTTTAAAAATGTAGGCCTAACAATCAATAGGTCTAAAAATGTGACAGTCAATAGATCTTAAAAATGTAGGCCTAAAAATCAATAGGTCTAAAAATGTGGCAATCAGTAGACTTAAAAAATGTAGGCCTAACAATCAATAGGTCTAAAAATGTGACAGTCAATAGATCTTAAAAATGTAGGCCTAAAAATCAGTAGGTCTAAAATGTGGCAATCAATAGATCTTTAAAACGTGACAATCAATAGGTGTAAAGAAAATTTGACAATCAATATGTCTGAAATGTTATTGTCAACAGATGTAAAATGTGACAATCAATAGGTCTCAAACAATTAAGACAGTCAGTAGTTGATCTTATAAAATGAAGTGTTTAAGCTCTTTTTTGTTACATCAGAATCAGTGTAAAATAAATAAATTGAATAAAGCTTGAAGATTTTACTTACGTCTACATATATTTTTTTTAATTTTATTACGTATATATCTATGCATGGGTTGTAAAAGGGTAGTGACGTGCAATCTTATAACCTCTCCTACCCAAAACCCATCCTCACCTTCCCGTGGTACAACCCGTTCTCACAAACGAGGCTCTGGGGACCGAATCTCTGCGGTATAACCGTTATATCAAATACAGAGTGCGGCAAAACATCCTCCCTAATTTAAAGTTTAAATAAAGAACAGATGTATCAAAATAAGGAAACTGTATTAATATGAACTGTATCTTAACAGTGGGAAATTTAGGTTTACATGCGTTGCCATAGCGATATCAAATGACATGCGCAAAACAATAAGAAATGAATAGGACATTGAATACATGGAGCTGTGTAAGTTAAGTGGAATATTCACACATCACTTTATGTCAATGTGAGAAATTTTCTCTATCGCACACACAATCAGAGATGGATAGGACGAAGAGGAAGTGCTGCGGAGTTCCCGCCTCGATCTCCGGATTTAACCCCTCCAGACTTGTACCTATGGGAGCTCTAAAGGTCACAGTGTAAGCCACAAAACCACAAACACTGGAGGAACTGACAGTTCAGATTGAACATGCCTGTAATGATACTCCATTAGCAGCAATCCAGTTGGTATGTCGCTCTGTTGTACGTCGTTGTTGGGAGTGTACTGTGGCGGAAGGGGGCCATTTTGAACATGTACGGACTTAAGGAATACAAAACCGCAAAAAAAATCGTATTTATGTCTCATCTCGTTGCTGAGAAAAGTGTTTCAAAATGTGTATACATCAATTTGGGACACTCTGTATATCTAAAAGGCATTGATAACATAAGACAAAAAGTGGAAAAAAAAAAGAAAAAAAAATGTTGTGGAAGTTAAGTGGAATATTCGCAAAGTAAGACACTAAATCTAATGTACAATGCAATGTTTTGTGTACTAAGTTGTACTTAATTTTCTGCATATGATAACAACGTATTTTCAAAGTCTTTGTTTAAAGTTTACTCTGTTCGTTTAAAGACAATTAAGAGAGACGATATTGACAAACAGATTTCTGTACGCGGCTAAAGCTGTTCCCTGAGATATGCTTTTAAGGGAGTGATTAAATTAAGTAGATGGGAGGTATAAATAACTTTCACTTTATTCTCTGTCTTGCGTCTGGAGTGGAATCCACTTTCATAAGAAGAAGAAGTTAACATTACCACATTTCCTTTCGTTAGCAAACAAACTGCGAAGCACTGAAAAGAGAAGAAAGCACATCATAGTACTCAGTCCACAAGATCAGTATCTTAATCTTAGTA
This sequence comes from Periplaneta americana, assembly GCF_040183065.1. Taxonomy (NCBI): domain Eukaryota; kingdom Metazoa; phylum Arthropoda; class Insecta; order Blattodea; family Blattidae; genus Periplaneta; species Periplaneta americana. The sequence goes on from NC_091117.1 coordinate 225,240,578, forward strand.
CCAAAATGTCTTCTTAAGAAAATACACAATCGATTATCCAACTCACTCTTTCATCTTCACTCAGCTCTTCCTCGATCGATGTGGTGTTGATAACAAGGGCAGCTTTATCTGCATCAAATGGACGTGATTATTATACTATGGTTATAGTACATAATGGTTCACAAATAATACTGCAAGCATCACGATATTATAGATACAGTAAAGTGCAATCAATAAAATTCCTGATTCAAATCACATGATAATTATACTATGAGTGACTACATAATGATTCACAAATAATACTGCAAGCATCACGATATTATAGATACAGTGAAGTGCAATCAATAAAATTCCTGATTCAAATTACATGATAATTATAGTATGAGTGACTACATAATGATTCACAAATAATACTGCAAGCATCACGATATTATAGATACAGTGAAGTGCAATCAATAAAATTCCTGATTCAAATCACATGATAATTATACTATGAGTGACTACATAATGATTCACAAATAATACTGCAAGCATCACGATATTATAGATACAGTGAAGTGCAATCAATAAAATTCCTGATTCAAATCACAAGATAATTATACTATGAGTGACTACATAATGGTTCACAAATAATACTGCAAGCATCACGATATTATAGATAGAGTAAAGTGCAATCAATAAAATTCCTGATTCAGATCACATGATAATTATACTATGAGTGACTACATAATGATTCACAAATAATACTGAATCAGGATACTATAGATACAGTAAAGTGCAATCAACAAAATTCCTGATTCAAATCATATGATAATTATACTATGAGTGACTACATAATGATTCACAAATAATACTGAATCAGGATACTATAGATACAGTAAAGTTCAATCAACAAAATTCCTGATTCAATCACATGATTATTATACTATGATTGACTACATAATGGTTCACAAATAATACTGTAAGCATCACGATATTATAGAAACAGTAAAGTGCAATCAATAAAATTCCTGATTCAAATCACATGATAATTATACTATGAGTGACTGCATATTGATTCACAAATAATACTGCATCAGGATACTATAGATACAGTAAAGTGCAATCAACAAAATTCCTGATTCAATCACATGATTATTATACTATGATTGACTACATAATGGTTCACAAATAATACTGTAAGCATCACGATATTATAGAAACAGTAAAGTGCAATCAATAAAATTCCTGATTCAAATCACATGATAATTATACTATGAGTGACTGCATATTGATTCACAAATAATACTGCATCAGGATACTATAGATACAGTAAAGTGCAATCAACAAAATTCCTGATTCAGTCACATGATTATTATACTATGATTGACTACATAATGATTCACAAATAATACTGCAAGCATCACGATATTATACAGGGGGTCTCCGAGGTGGTGTTACAAACTTTCAGGGATGATGGCGAAGGGCACATGTATCAATTTGAGATAAGGAACCCTGTCCCGGAAATGACCAAGTCGAAAGTTATAAGCAAAAATAGTTGTGTGGAAATGAAATTGTAATTTCCCACCACGTGCCCTTCGTCCCTTAACTTTTGGAACAGTCGTGGACAAATGATATGGGCCGGATGTCTCCTACGTGGGTACTTGTCCCGATACAATCTGTGAGCTTGTCTACTGTTCCCATTGGCTCATCCGTATTCGAAAATCAGGTCTGTTTATTCCACTCTCGTGTACTCCTCCATTTCACTAGGACTGATCGACTGGACACTGCAACTTGTACACATACACTGCTGTCTACAGATGTGCATATCAGGACCGACCATGTCCGTTACACATTACGCTATCTGCATTGCTTTAGTGTAGTTTCCTGTCCCCATCCCTCAGACAGCGCACTGAATGGAATACTGTAAGTAGACAACGTAAACAACGTCAGATGAATACAGTATGTGTAAGATGTACAGATAAATACACATAAATAAGGTGTACAGAGGAACAAAATTATTTCATTTCCACAGAACTATTTTTTCTTGTAATTTTGGACTCGGTCATTTTCGAACCAGGGTTCTTTATCTCAAATTGATATATGTGCCTTTCCCCATAATCCCTGAAAGTTTGTATCACCACCTCGGATACACTCTGTAGATACAGTAAAGTGCAATCAACAAACCTCCCGATTCAAATCACATGATTATTATTAATACTGTGAGTGACTACATAATGGTTCACAAATGAACCGTTCAGAGCAAAAGTGGTGTAAGTCAAAATTGAATAATGAGGTTTAAAGTAAAAGTTCTGTAAAATACAGCGCAAAGTAGCAATAATATGTCCTTCTTGCTATCCACTGGCTACTAATAGTTTAAATAAACTGAATATTAATTGCTACTTTGCGCTGTATTTTACAGAATGTTTACTTTAACCCTCATTACCCATTTTTGACTTACACCACTTCTTCTCTGTACGGCTCAAATAATACTGCAAGCATCAGGATATTATAGATGCAGTAAAGTGTAATCAACAAAATTCGCGTTTAAAATCACATAATGATTATACTATGAGTGACTACATGATAGTTCAGAAATAATACGATAAACACCAGGGTATTATAGATACAGTAAAATGTAGTCAACAAAATTCACGATTCAAATCGAAGCAAAGTTTACAAGCAATTAAGAAGATCAGAAATCATTCCTTTATTTACTGTACGGTCACAGGAACTGTTCTCAAGTACATTTGAAATGAATTGGCGTTTAGCTGTGAACTTAAGTTTTTGTAATTCAAAGTAAACAATTTTGAGAGGTTTGGACAAGCTATGCCTGAATTGTCTTACAATGAACACCAAGTCTACATCGACGTTTTCACTTGTTAATTATTCGTTATGAAATCCTTTAAGTTTACTCTCTCCACTTGCTCATAATTGAAGGAACCGTAAGCGATTTGCTACCAATTACATGAGTATTGTAGGTCAGAAAGCATGGGTAGACATAACGGCTCGGTTAGAGAAGCCAACGTACTATGGTAGGAACGATCATGATTTTAAAATAAAATGTAGGAAACAGAAAACGGATGTAGGTAAATTCTCATTTTTAAATAGAACTATAAATAATTAGAATGACCTACCTGGAGCGGTCTTTGAGGGCTGTCCTTCCTTAAGGAGATTCCAGAAGAACTTAAAAAGTTATGTATAAAGTGTAAACTAAAATTAAGGTGACATTTAACATTTAATTTTTTAAGCTGACATGTATTTATTTAGCCTGACGAGTTACTTCCTTGGTTTGAATTGTAAATTATTTAAAAATACCGTGTAAGAGGGCCTTAGACTAGAAATGTTTAGTTTAAATGTAGTTCTGTTTATAAGTATGCATAAGGGTGTAATTATTTGACTTATTTGAACTGTTGTATCAGTGAAGCGAGGTGAGTCAGTGAAGTTATGGTTTTACAGTGCAGCGAATAGTTCCGATCAGTGATAATTTATAGCGTCAATGAAATGTGTTCTATAGTGTCAGTGAAATGCGTTATATAGTGTCAATGAAATGTGTCCTAAAGTGTCAGTGAAATGCGTCATAGTGCCACTACAGTGAGTGAGATGAGAGTAAAGTGAAAGACTATTGAAACTTATGTAGGGCCTATACATATGTAGGTTGTATTGTAAAATTAGGTTATTTTATGTTTTATTATTAATTGTAATTATTGTGTTAAATTGTATTGTTTATATAATTGTATTGTGTATTGTATAATTGTATTGTGTATTCTAAATTTTATTGTGTTTTGTTTATCATTTTATTGTGTATTGTTTATCATTTTATTGTGTATTGTTTATCATTTTATTGTGTATTGTTTATCATTTTATTGTGTATTGTTTATCATTTTATTGTGTATTGTTCATCATTTTATTGTGTATCGTTTATAATTTTATTGTGTATTGTTTATAATTTTATTGTGTATTGTTTATAATTTTATTGTGTATCGTTTATCATTTTATTGTGTATTGTTTATCATTTTATTGTGTATTGTTTATCTTTTTATTGTGCATTGTTTATAATTTTATTGTGTATTGTTTATCATTTTATTGTGTATTGTTTATCATTTTATTGTGTATTTTTTATCATTTTATTGTGTATTGTTTATCATTTTATTGTGTATTTTTTATCATTTTATTGTGTATTGTTTATCATTTTATTGTGTATTTTTTATCATTTTATTGTGTATTGTTTATCATTTTATTGTGTATTGTTTATCATTTTATTGTGCATTGTTTATAATTTTATTGTGTTTTGTTTATCATTTTATTGTGTATTGTTTATCATTTTATTGTGTATTGTTTATCATTTTATTGTGTATTGTTTATCATTTTATTGTGTATTGTTTATCATTTTATTGTGTATTGTTCATCATTTTATTGTGTATCGTTTATAATTTTATTGTGTATTGTTTATAATTTTATTGTGTATTGTTTATAATTTTATTGTGTATCGTTTATCATTTTATTGTGTATTGTTTATCATTTTATTGTGTATTGTTTATCTTTTTATTGTGCATTGTTTATAATTTTATTGTGTATTGTTTATCATTTTATTGTGTATTGTTTATCATTTTATTGTGTATTTTTTATCATTTTATTGTGTATTGTTTATCATTTTATTGTGTATTGTTTATCATTTTATTGTGTATTGTTTATCATTTTATTGTGTATTTTTTATCATTTTATTGTGTATTGTTTATCATTTTATTGTGTATTGTTTATCATTTTATTGTGTATTGTTTATCATTTTATTGTGTATTGTTTATCATTTTATTGTGTATTGTTTATCATTTTATTGTGTATTGTTTATCATTTTATTATGTATTGTTTATCATTTTATAGTGTATTGTTTATAATTTTATTGTGTATTGTTTATAATTTTATTGTGTATTGTTTATCATTTTATTGTGTATTGTTTATCATTTTATTGTGTATTGTTTATAATTTTATTGTGTATTGTTTATCATTTTATTGTGTATTGTTTATCATTTTATTGTGTATTGTTTATCATTTTATTGTGTATTGTTTATCATTTTATTGTGTATTGTTTATCATTTTATTGTGTATTGTTTATCATTTTATTGTGTATTGTTTATCATTTTATTGTGTATTGTTTATCATTTTATTGTGTATTGTTTATCATTTTATTGTGTATTGTTTATCATTTTATTGTGTATTGTTTATCATTTTATTGTGTATTGTTTATCATTTTATTGTGTATTGTTTATCATTTTATTGTGTATTGTTTATCATTTTATTGTGTATTGTTTATCATTTTATTGTGTATTGTTTATCATTTTATTGTGTATTGTTTATCATTTTATTGTGTATTGTTTATCATTTTATTGTGTATTGTTTATCATTTTGTGTATTGTTTATCATTTTATTGTGTATTGTTTATCATTTTATTGTGTATTGTTTATCATTTTATTGTGTATTGTTTATCATTTTATTGTGTATTGTTTATCATTTTATTGTGTATTGTTTATGATTTTATTGTGTATTGTTTATCATTTTATTGTGTATTGTTTATCATTTTATTGTGTATTGTTTATCATTTTATTGTGTATTGTTTATCATTTTATTGTGTATTGCTTATCATTTTATTATGTATTGTTTATCATTTTATTGTGTATTGTTTATCATTTTATTATGTATTGTTTATCATTTTATTGTGTATTGCTTATCATTTTATTATGTATTGTTTATCATTTTATTGTGTATTGCTTATCATTTTATTGTGTATTGTTCATCATTTTATTGTGTATTGTTTATCATTTTATTGTGTATTGTTTATCATTTTATTGTGTATTGTTTATCATTTTATTATGTATTGTTTATCATTTTATTGTGTATTGTTTATCATTTTATTATGTATTGTTTATCATTTTATTGTGTATTGGTTATCATTTTATTGTGTATTGTTTATCATTTTATTGTGTATTGTTTATCATTTTATTGTGTATTGCTTATCATTTTATTGTGTATTGTTTATCATTTTATTATGTATTGTTTATCATTTTATTGTGTATTGGTTATCATTTTATTGTGTATTGTTTATCATTTTATTGTGTATTGTTTATCATTTTATTGTGTATTGCTTATCATTTTATTGTGTATTGTTTATCATTTTATTATGTATTGTTTATCATTTTATTGTGTATTGCTTATCATTTTATTGTGTATTGTTTATCATTTTATTGTGTATTGTTTATCATTTTATTGTGTATTGTTTATCATTTTATTGTGTATTGTTTATCATTTTATTGTGTATTGTTTATCATATTATTGTGTATTGTTTATATTGTATATACCACTGCCACCGGATGCTACCCACTTGCAGTGTAAATAAATTGATACATACAAAATGAATGAGTCAAGATTCCTGTCTCTAAGCTGTACTTTCGGACTTTATTATAAAATCTCAAAGAAATACTATAAGACACAGGCATACCACTTTCCATCACTTCACTTAAATATATTTCTCCAGAGTTTCTTTTACTTCTTCATACAGTTTTTGTGTCAGTGCATGGTATACAAGAGAGATAAACTTCGCTTCTCACCGTCAGGTACTCCAGTTTTTTCCTTGCATTCTTCCATCATTTTCTTCAGGTGATCATCTCCCGTCTGTAACAGATTATAAAAACTGATTGGAAAGGATTAATTAAAAGAAAGTACCAATTACTCCGATGAACATTTAAATAATACCGACTAATAACTGCTAACTTAATATAGTAGTTAAAAATCGATCATTTCCAGTTAATATAAATTATTACCAACTTAAAAGCAGTAAACTATTAATAATAGGAATCGCGCACTGTGTGCAAGGTTTTCTGTACTGATTGGCACAGCTATGTCAGTGTTTCTTGTGCATTGCCTGACTCTTTCACACTTTCGGTCGCATCGTTTACACACACACTCGGTACTTGGGTCATGAAAACCTACAGTTATGCACATTTATAATAAACGATTAATTATATTCGTATAATTCCTCGGTAAAGCTTGTTGCTCGTCTAGAATCTTTTTACACTCAGGTAAAATATTTCGGTGTCGTTCACTAACAGCCTATATTCATTCATTCATTCATTCATTCATTCATAGTTTTGTATCCAAGGGCAGGTCTTTCACTGCAAGCCCAGCATTCTCCAATCTTTCCTATTTTCTGCCTTCTCCTTAGTCTCTACATATGATCCATATATCTTAATGTCGTCTATCATATGATATCTTCTTCTGCCACGAACTCTTCTCCCGTTCAGTATTCCTTCTAGTACATCCTTCAGTAGACAGTTTCTTCTCACCCAGTGATCCAACCAATTTCTTTTTCTCTTCCTGATCAGTTTCAATAAAAATCTCTCTTCATCCCCTCTTTCCAGCACAGTTTCATTTCTTAATATGTCTGCCTATTTCCATATCCACATTTAAAATGTTTCCATTCGCTTCTCCTCACTTCGTCGTAATGTCCATCTTCCTACCCCATACAATGCTACACTCCACACAGAGCACTTCACTACAATCTTCCTCAGTTATTTTTCGGAAGGTCCGCAGAAGCCTCATGTCAGATTGGATAAGTCTAAATATTGCTTTGATTTTATGTGCTTTACTTTCTTTAATAAGCCGTCAGAAGAAGCGCAAAGTCTGTTAGAAATAAATACAGTAGTTAAAATCTTTTGTATCTGATTGCATAGGCTACTCATAAATCGGAAATCTGTAGCAATTGTTACTTAAATGACGGGATATGTAATGTGTTCAATGGTACAACAGGTTCATGTACCTTGTAACATATCCTCTTGTACCTTGGAACACATGGTACATAGGTGGGAAATAAAGCTGTAAAAACTCATAATCATATTTAAAAATGTATTTTCCATATAAACCAGTGCAGGTTTAAAAAATCATAGTTAAAATCTAAAATAATAATAATACCTTTTATAAAAAAAAATTTTTTTTAGTTTCAATAAACACATAGATTAATTACAGTCAAAATGTCTTCTTTCATGAAGAGTGGTACACACTGAGCATCATGGGGAGAGTAAGTAAGTATTGCTTTTCTTTGCAGTTTAAAAACTGTATATAGAGTAACAACTCTATTATCCTAAAGGGAGATTTCATATAGGCCTAATTAAAGTGATATGGTAAGAAATATAATATGGATTTTTAGACTTAGTTTGAAAATAATTGGACAATTTGGACTGGATACTTTTTTCAGTATATTACTGAACATAGATTAGACTCGGAGGAAGATTTGAAAGCAATCAGCTGTTGACAGATTTAAATTTCTGTTCGGCTTTTACTTGGAGGGACTAAGGAAATCGGAGACCTAACCTCAGACTTCCCAAAACAGAATCCTACTGCCAGCATATTCGATGAACATCACTTTCTATGTGTGTAATTATTTTTATAAACATCGTTTCCTTTTAATGCTGTAATATTATTGTCTTTAATTAATATAATGTCTTTAAAATGTGGTAGGTAATTGAGATGCAGTTAAATAAAATTTATCACCTTCTTAAAAAAAAAAAAGTAAATATAACAATATCTTAGCTGAGAAAAAAATAATGTGACTTACTGTAATTCATCATCATCATCATCATCATCATCCTTCACGAATTAGGACTCTGTAGACCTGTTTCGGCCCCATCTAGCAGTCTTCTTAAAGGTCTTCCTGGTCGACGATGTCCTCTAGGTTTATACTGCATCATAATTTTTGGGATTCTTGAATTTTCCATTCTTCTTACATGATCTAGCCAATTGAATTTGTATCTGCTGATTTTTTCTTCTACTGACTCTACTTCTAATTGTTCTAAAATTTCTTCATTCCTTTTTCGGTCTAAAAGAGTATATCCTGCTGTCCTCCTCAAAAATTTAATTTCCGTTGCTTTGATTCTGTTCACGTCTTTTTTCTTTAATGACCAAATCTCGCTTCCGTATAAAAGGGAGGGTAATGCTAGTGTATTATATATTTTTATTCTTGTAGATTTTTGTACTAATTTAGCTTTTAATGCATTGTTTATTATTCCTAGAATTTGTGTAAATTTGGTAATTTTCTTGTTCACATCTTTTTCATTTTGATAAGATATTTCACAACCCAGATAATTGAAATTTTGCACTTGTTCGAGGCATTGGTTATTGTGTATTATCTTACTTCTGACTGGGTCTTGTCCTAAAAATGCCATTACTTTTGATTTTTGTGCTGAAATTTCCATCCCAAAATCTTTTAATATTTTATTTAATGTATACAATACCATCCCATCGCACCTCCTCATACTCATCCTCTTTCACAATAGCCCTGCCAAGACTCTGGAATTCGTTACCTGCTAGCATCAGGGACTGTCGAAATAAAATTCAATTCAAACGCAAACTTACTAGGCACTTGGTCAGTAATTGAGACTCGTTCAGACATGGTTTCTTGTAAATAGTTCTTTTAATCTACCACAAAATATCTCAATATCCGGTAATTTCATCACTATAGAATTTTGTTATTGTAGGTTTAATTTGTAATTTAGTAAATACAAAAATATTCTTTGTTCTTAACTTCTATGATAAAATGTCTAGCTTTCATTAATCAGGTATTCTTGTCGTACTTTAATTTTTATTGTAATTGTAATTGTAAATTTAATATTAATTGTAATCTTATTGTTCATGTTATAGTTGTAATCCCCTGGTAGAGGGGCAGAGAAGGCCTGACGGCCTTATCTCTACCAGGTTAAATAAATAAATCTAATCTAATCTAATCTTTGTAAATTATCCTCTGAATTGGAAATTATGACTTGATCATCGGCATAGAGTAAGGTATTTAATGTTAGAGCACTGGTTATTTTTATTACTGTAATTCAATAAAAATATTAATCCTGATGTTCATTTTTTTCTAATATCGACTGTTTACAAGAATAAAAATAGATTCTTAGCTGCGTTGTCATATATTAAACTCACGAACCTCGGTTTCGTCTCAAACAGCGTCTCGACTTCATTTCAGAAATCTCATAAGGATGCAGACCTCGATCGCGGTTTGAAAGCCGAGGTTTGGAAGCACGGTTTCGTCTCTTTAAAAAAAAAATATGAGTAACGAAAATGAATAATATTCATGCGACAATAAAGAATATCATTATCTACAAATAAAATTGTTAATGTATATTAATTTTGCAGCGAATGATTTATTCCTCCTACAGTAATCGCTGTGCTAAACTGACAAATAATATAATATTTTATTGTAGAGGATGTTATTTCTGAAAATTAACTCTGTTACATGAGCGATTTTAGAAATGTTGAAATTGTATGTCTGTTTTCGATCTACATTAGTTCTGTTTTTATTGTTATTTACTAAGTTACTTGTGTTATTTTAGATGTGACAAGATTGCATACTTCAGTCTTCACAGTACATTTTGTTTCTCACTAAGCGTTTAACAACTTACCGGTACAACAACATAACAACAGCAGGCCAGAGTGAAGAATATAGTCCAGTACTTCTTTCCCATCTTCTTCCCAGAGGAAGTGGCAGCCTTCACTGCAATGACTGTTATCTCTCCATACAAAATTTAAACTTCGCACTAAAATTTTCTACATGTTATAATATATTTGTTTCTGGATCACATCAATCATGGAGTCCGGCGGTTTCCGGCAGATGTGTACAACAGGCAATGAAAAACTGTAGCAGCCTACAGAAAACAATCACTAGCGTGACCATTAACACAATAAATACACGTGTGTGTGTGTGAACAGCTAACAGAATTCACTGTAGCGTAACTGCAACAATGGGTCGGGCCATCCCATCAGTTTGACCTGCTTTAACTGAATTCGAAGGTCCTTAACTCGTACCTAAACAGTTCATTGTCCTTCCCTCGTATGGCGATTACGAAACTAAACGAGGTGTTCTAACTGTACTCGATTATGTGAACGTTCTCCTTCGAAAGTTGTCAGTTGCGAGGTATATAGGGATCAACTGACCATAAAAAATGTAATAATTTTTTTAGATAAATGCGAAATATCAAACTGAAATCAATGAAATGTTTTCTACTCTTATACTGTTCAGCTTAGCTACCTAAACTCTCTCTATCTGTGGGCAAAAAGGTTTGGACTGAAGTTAAACCCAGGAAAATCGCAGGCAATAATAATGGAACATCAGCGCTTACTCAGTACAATTGACAACAAAACCATACCAAGACTGTCAATAAATGGGTCGTTTATTAAGTATAGCGACACTGTAATAGTAATATGCGTTACAAGAGCGGTATGTTGAAGTTTTCATGTTCGAGGAAAAGTTTGAAAAAGCGAAAGGTAGTTGAGCTTTTTTAATTTCCGAGAATTGAAAGAAAACATACCGTTCGTGTATCGTACATTATTTTGTGCGAATATCGTTTATTACATACCTGAAAGAGGAATTTCTGATTAGTTGCAATGAAATCTCCATCTTGGTTTCTGTTCAATGACGGCAAATTTGCAAAACAAAAATGTCTATCTTCAACATTGTTGCTTTAAAATGTTTTCTGTGTTTACTATACTCCAGCAGGCCGTGATATACGTCTGTCTTTTTTTCCCCCCAGTCTATGATGAGTCTGGAATCTTGTTGATTTTTTCACGGCTTCCTTAATGTTACTTGCATCACGAATGCAGTAACTTTAGTGGAGTTGTAGAGTTTATTTAATTTTTGCAAATATTTAAAAATAATAATTAACAGTGCAATTTAGGTGAAATTGCAGTGGTAAGTTTCCAATTTATAATTATTACTATATTGAACGTCTCTAAAAATAATATGTTAAAAGCCTAAAGCAGTAAAATCAATATGTCACTTAAGCGGTAAGAAGAGGGAAATTGTTATGTGTGTTAGGTTGGGAATACTGAATGTGGAATTTTAGACTTTCCGCGGATTGGTTTTGTGCGGAAACCAAGCAGATACGCACGATCTCGCACAAAAAATCTTAGACTGTTAATGGACAGAAATCTAAATTGGAATAGTCAAGTTACTCACATCTGTGACAGAACATTTTCATTGCTTCACTCTCTAAATCACTTACGAAACTCTCTGCCTCTTTCCATAAAAAGAAACATTATTCAATCGCTGGAGATGCCCCATTTTCATTACTGCGATTCTCTCTTGACAAATATAACTGTCATATATTTACTTGAAAGACTACAACGTGTTCATAATGTGTGTGTCAGCTTCATCTGCAAAACTCGTAAATTTGCGTAAATTTGACCATATATCGCCATCTTTTGAAGTTAATTCTTTTGTCCGCCTAAAGGAACGTAGAACAGCACATACTTTATCTGTTCTGTTTAGAATATTGTTCACTTCTACTCCAAAATATCTGAGAACTCGCTTTGAATATCTTACAACGTTATTGAATCAACATCAGTCCTTATTATCAATTCCTCGTCACCGCACCTCTTTCTATACATCCTCTTTCACAGTGTCAGTTTGTCGCCTATGGAACTCCTTACCTCGTCATGCCAGGGATTGCCGAACGGTTAATCAATTTAAATTAAGAAATACTTATCTTTACATGAAATTGATTTGTGTTAGACGATTTTTTATAGGTTATTCTGCGTGTATATAAATTGTCATTTAGGCATATCATAAAGTAGAATTAGAATATGAATTGTAAATAACTTAATTATGTATCATGTTCAGTTAATATTTCATTATAGCCCGTGTAAGCTTATTAATGTGCATGAAAATTATTTTTATATTTAAGTATAACTTTACTATTTCTGTCATTGTTTCATTATGTATTCCACTTCTGGTAGTGTGGAAGAGAAGGCCTCATGTCCTTAACTCTACCAGAATAAATAAATAAATAGTAACTATCTATGGATACATATTTATTACGTATTGAGCTTCGTGACTGTATATTCTACTGGGTGTTCAGTTCAAAATGTGTCTTGGCTCGCTGTATGCCGTCATGTGGCTAGCTGATGAGCCTAGAGAATTCAATCTTCCTACACTTCCGCAGCTCAGGTGTATAATCTAAGAGGCAGAGAAGTTGGCTAGCAAGTACGGCGTTCATTCTGAAGAGTACGTGCCGATACGTACGGTAACGCCGGTAGTGGCAGGAATGTGAACTGTTTGGAAATACGTACTGTCGGGATATGGGGAGAGGGTTAAGACGATTACTTACGTATTTGTTGACATTAACTTCGACGGTCAACATGGACACGGAGCATTTGATTTGTGTTGTGGAATGTTACCGTACGCAACCGATGATAACAAATACCCTGCGTACGACTTGCCGGCGCAAAACACAGTTCGAAAGAGGTTATGGTAGCACACAGACCGTACAGACCGCCATCTGTTGCTACGACGTTCAAGTTATACCGTACACGTTCTGAAGTTCAGATTGAAGAACGCCTTAAATAATAGGCAACTTCTCTAACATATAAACTGAAACTCGCTTCAAATCGGTGACACAACAACAGTGACGTCATGACACACTTTGAAATGAACACCCAGTAGACTGTGGTATTATTATGACTAGTAGTAGTAGTAGTAGCAGTAGCAGTAGCAGAAACAGCAGCAGCAGCAGCAGCAGCAGCGCTGTGGATTAACTATTAGTATACCTTACCGTGAAATAAGTGGACCCGGATTCAAATCGTGGTTGGGAAAAGTTACCGGACTTGAGGTCTTTCCGGGATTTTCCCTCAAACCATTAAGCTAAGAGCAAATGCTGTCTAACATTCGGCACTGAACTCTGGACTCATTTCGTTATCAATACCACCTTATTTTCTCTCATCCATCGCTGTGGAATAACGGTTAGCATGCTACACTGTGAAACAAGCGCGCCTGGGTTCAAATTCTGCTTAGGACAAGTTATCTGGTTTAGGTTATTTCCGGGGGTTTCCCTTAACCCAGTAAGAACAAATACTGCTTAACTTCAGATTCTGGACCGTGGACTCATTTCGCTAGCATTATCATCTTCATCTCATTCAGACGTTAGATAAATCATAGCGGTTGATAAAGCGTCGTAAAATAACCAATTAAATAAAGTTCATCTCGCTCAGACGCTAGATAAACATAGCAGTTGGTAAAACTTCGTAAAATAACGAATACAAAATTATTAGTAAATAAATTATTTTGTTTCATTGTCTGCTTTCATTTTGGACGCCCAGTAGGCCTATATTTATCACTGATTTACACACTTTCAAGGTAAAGGAACGTGCCGACAACGGAAATAAAGATAGGCGTAAAACCTAACATTTTATACCTCTTGATCATGTAATCTTCTGCTCATTCTTCGTGACAAATAAAAAGGAACATTAAAATCACAATTGTAGCAAAGACAGGGAGGGACATATCTAAACATATTTTGTAACACATTTGTTACACATACCAACAACACTTTACCTTCGAGCTGTTGGATGATCGTTCACCTCCACGGAAGCATGCGGACGTGAGGTCAGCACTCGACTGGTCGACTTTGACTCTAAATGGCCTATGTGCCACGGATTTATTATTTTATTTTGTTGCACATGAAATGATTAACAACTCTTCATGAACCATGCTTCAAAAAATCAGATTTCGAAAATAATACCAAGAAGTGAATATTACATCAATTTATTCAGTTAAATATTTCTTTATTTCAATATCTTATGTATTGTACTAAATAATTTATAAAATTAACCTACTCGGAATGCATAGAATACTTCACAAACTCATGCTCTTATCGTAATCTTCATTCAGAGAGAGATGAAGGTTTTTGATGAAATTGGAAAGTTTTCGGGGTTGTAAGTAACAGATGTTCATGATTGCAATTGTACTGATGATAATGATTCTGATGATTATAGTGATTATGACATTAAAGTTGAACTGCTGAAGAATTTGTGTTGACAACTAAATTTTAGATCAAATTTAAAGAATTTAAAGACTTGAAACTGGAAGACAAAATTTTATTAGGGATGTCATATTTATGCTTCTGTTTAATTTATACAGGGTGTAAACAATAAAACTGCCAACATTATACAGGAAGTACATATCTGTCTACTGAACAAAATATCTAGTGAAATTTAATTATTTCTTATAATTTTATTTTTAATTTGTAAAATACCATATTTTTAAGACTGATAATAGTTTAATATTTGTTTACATATTTTTGACTGAGTATAAATGTTATTGCGAATGACTTTACACCAAAACCCAACACATATCAATACAAATCAGAGTAACAAACGACTGCTTCAGCGTACATAGCAGGCTGAGTAAATAATGTTTGTCTATTCTCTTTTCCAAAAACGTTATATTCGCTGAATATATTTTTTCTGACAAAACCTTGACAGTTACACAAAATCAATATTTGAATTTTTCTTCAGTTATTTCTGGTCTACGGCCAGTATATTTTGGCAGTATATATTCTTTACACCCTGTATTGAATGGAATAATAGGAATTGGAGCTTTTAACTCACTGTGAGTGTTTTTAAAGGTTAATGTGAATTATATTATTAATAACTAATAACAGAAGTCACTCAATTTTAAAAGTATATTTTTAAACATTATAACAATGATTATATTATCATTACTACAGCTTCCCTTCGTCCAATGAGATGCAGGATATCTGGACTTCATTTAAGAACTGGGTTCGGTATTGTCTGGTATGTTAGCAAACTGCAAACAAGAAACAGAATAAAAATAATTAACTATCATTAATTCTCCATAATTATTACAATGCATAAAATGACAATTTTGAACATTAGAAGCCTACATTATTTGTATAAAGTATTCGCAATATGCAATGGAAACACACAGACATGGTTCGTATGGACAGACTATACAGGGTGTTTAAAAATACGGGGCATAATTTCAGGTATGTATTTCCCACATGTAGACAATCAAAATAGTTTATTACAACATGTGTCCGGAAATGCTTTATTTCCGAGTTATGGCCTTCACAACATTGAAATTCACCGGAACGTTTTTCTTTCCGCTGGTCGTTGCCGTCAAAGGAGACATTAAGAGGGCACTCTGACAGTTCATTCCGAGGCGAAGGTTACATTCAGTGTTGTGTAGGCGTTAGACTGTGCGACATGTATTCAAATCAAGAGCTGGCAGAGATACACTTCATGTACGGTAAGGCGGACGGCAATGCTGCGCTGGCTCGTCGTTTGTACCAGGAGAGGTACCCACAGCGACAATGTCCAGATCGGAAGACATTTGTACGTCTCCATTACCGTCTGTGCGAGTATGGAAAATTTAACTCTCCTGGTTTGGGAAGGGGACGACCAAGATCCACAACTCCAAAAGTACATGAGGAGATTCTGGAGGCTGTGAACATGACTCCTTCTATCAGCACACGAAGGGTAGCGTTGCAAGTCAATGTTCCTCATACGACTGTCTGGAGACTGTTGAAAGAGTGAGTGTCAATTGTATCCTTATCATTTGCAACGTGTACAGGCCCTGTCACCAGCAGATTATCCTGCACGAGTTAGGTACTGTCAGTGGTTCTTGCAGCAGTATGGTGTAAATCCGAACTTTCCTGCCTTAGTATTATTTACAGATGAAGCACAGTTCACACGAGATGGCATAACAAATTTCCACAATCAGCATGTATGGGCGTATGAAAACCCACGTGCAACTGTTCCATCTCATCACCAGGTGCGGTTCTCCCTCAACTTGTGGGCCGGTATCATTGGTGATCGATTAGTTGGACCCCATGTACTTGTAAACAGACTTACGGGGCAGGCGTACACAAACTTCCTGGAAAACACCATACCTCATGTTTTAGAAGACACTCCACTGATCAATCGTCAACACATTCACTTCTTGCATGATGACACACTTTAGTCGTACGGCTCGCCGGTACTTGGATCGAAGGTTTCCTGATCGATGGATAGGTAGAGGTGGCCCAATTGCTTAGCCTCCACGCTCACCTGATCTGAACCCTCTCGATTTCTACTTGTGGGGCCATTTAAAATCATTGGTTTATTCGTCTCCAGTGCCTGATTTGGAATCCCTTCGTAATCGAATTGTGGCATGTTCTGAGGACATACGCAATACTCCTGGAGTTTGGGATCGTGTTCGCAGGTCAATGAGACATCGATGTGAGGTCTGTATTCAAGCAGGAGGTGGACATTTTGAACATCTTCTGTAATGACAACGACGTGCGGAAAGAAAAACGTTCCGGTGAATTTCAATGTTGTGAAGGCCATAACTCGGAAATGAAGCATTTCCAGACACATGTTGTAATGAACACATTTTAAATTGTCTATATGTGGGAAATACATACCTGAAATTATGCCCCGTATTTTTGAAACACTCTGTATAGATGGAGTATCGATAATTCTCTTCTTTTAAATCTTAATAAATGTTGCTTTATGACATATCTATACTAATAATAAATCTGTAGCCGAAATTTGTCTGGTAATTTTCGATTTTCCAAAAATAATTGGTCCTAACATATATAATTAACCACCCTGAAACCGAAAATCGCTTCTTTGAAATTTTTGTTTGTATGTCTGTCTGTCTGTCTCTCTGTCTGTCTGTCTGTATGTTTGTTACATTTTCACGCGTTAATAAGTGAACGGATTTCGATGAAAATTGGAATATAAATTACGTTCGTTGTAACTTAGATTTTAGGCTATATGACATTCAAAATACATTATTTAAAAGGGGGGTTATAAGGGGGCCTGAATTAGATAAATCAAAATATCTCGCTTATTATTGATTTTTGTGAAAAATGTTGCATAGCAAAAGTTTCTTTAAAAGTTATTTCCGATAAGTTTTATTGCATGAAAAAGTTTGATAGGACTGATATTTAATGAGATAAATGAGTTTTAAAATTAAAATAACTGCCATCTAAGACCGTTTAATGAATTAAAAAACAAATAACTTCGTCTATAAGGGGCCTTGGACAACAACAATCGAAAGCTATGAAAGATAGTCTACAGATAATGTTTCTGTGTTTGTATGAAGTAATATCGGAAGCTAAGTTAACCGATTTGTATAATTAATTATTAATTCACCATTGGAAAGTGTAGTTTCTCTAGATGGACATAATGCTATAATGTTAATACATAACTTCTGAGTCAATCGAGGACAGGTAAGATTGAAATAGCTTCTTATGCACAGAAAACTTGATAGGCTATTCTGTACATTCGTTTCCTGTATTTCCTAAAATAATTTTTATGACCAAATGAGTGGTCTCTGGATCAAAATGATAGCATTTTAATTATGCAAATACAATTTAAATTAAGTAACATAATAAACGATTTTTCCTTATATCAAACACGAATGTTCCCTGGATCAAATGTCCTATTTTAATTATGTAATTACTTTAATTTATTTTTAACGGGTGCAGCGGGGCGCACGGGTACGGCTAGTTTAAGGAATATTTTTCTCTAAAAGGAATGTGAAATTATTTAAGGCCTTATGCCCTAGTTGCAGAAATACTCATTTCACCAAAATCGACTGTAACGTTTATTTTCTTCATTTTATTACAAATTTACTAATAAAAAATGAAGTAGTGCAGAGCTTCGTTTCTAATAAAATATTCATAGAAAATTGATCCTTCAGTCTTAGCAGCCCATACCAAAAATTTCAAGCAGACTATCATTCATTCCACATATTGTTATGTTTTGGATATTTACTATTAACAAAGTTAACCTAATTGTGACATATCAGAAATTTCTGTCGCAGAATACTGCAGAAATACGTACCGCCATTTTTATAGACACCATGAAGAGGCACTTCCAGGCACTATAGCCACCCATGCACTTTCCTTCAGTGGCGTCACCTGTAAAAACAGTATTATTGTTATTACACTATTATTATTATTATTACTATTATTATTATTCCTTACTTACTTACTTACAAATGGCTTTTAAGGAACCCGAAGGTTCATTGCAGCCCTCACACAAGCCCGCCATCGGTCCCTATCCTGTGCAAGATTAATCCAGTCTCTATCATCACACCCACCTCCCTCAAATCCATTTTAATATTATCCTCCCATCTAAGTCTCGGCCTCCCTAAAGGTCTTTTTACCTCCAGTCTCCCAACTAACACTCTATATGCATTTCTCGATTCGCCCATACGTGCTACATGCCCTGCTCATCTCAAACGTCTGGATTTTAAGTTCCTAATTATGTTAGGTGAAGAATACAATGCGTGCAGTTCTGCGTTGTGTAACTTTCTCCATTCTCCTGTAACTTCATCCCGCTTAGCCCCAAATATTTTCCTAAGCACCTTATTCTCAAACACCCTTAACCTATGTTCCTCTCTCAGAGTGAGAGTCCAAGTTTCACAACCATACAGAAGAACCGGTAATATAACTGTTTTATAAATTCTAACTTTCAGATTTTTGGACAGCAAACTGGATGATAAGGGCTTCTCAACAGAATAATAACACGCATTTCCCATATTTATTCTGCTTTTAATTTCCTCCCGAGTGTCATTTATATTTGTTACTGTTGCTCCAAGATATTTGAATTTTTCCACTTCTTCGAAGAATAAATCTCCAATTTTTATATTTCCATTTCGTACAATATTCTGGTCACGAGACATAATCATATACTTTGTCTTTTCGGGATTTACTTCCAAACCGAGCGCTTTACTTGCGTGAAGTAAAAATTATTATTATTATTATTATTATTATTATTATTATTATTATTGTTATTATTATTTGAATATTTTTAAATTCCTCATATTATTTGGGGATTGGCCGTCAAAACATGACTAAAATAATTTAGTTACACTTTTGTTGGTAAAAACGTTCTTGATTTGCGGCCTTTGGATTCCAGAAATTTAATTTAAAATTCCAAAGTTCTTTCTTCATATTTATAGTAATATATTTGTAATTATTGGTATTATAGATATGGGACAAAAAACATAACATTTTTATGGCATTACTGGTAGTATTTTATTTAACGACGTTTTAACTGTAGCGTCAAAATTGAACGCGGATTAAAAATGGCTGACAATTTTTATTTTATTTCTATTTTTTTTATTGGGTTATTTTACGACGCTGTATCAACAACTAGGTTATTTAGCGTCTGAATGAAATGAAGTTGATAATGCCGGTGAAATGAGTCCGGAGTTCAGCACCGAAAGTTACCCAGCATGTGCTCGTATTGGGTTGAAGGAAAACCTCGGAAAAGACCTCAACCAGGTAACTTGCCCCGACCAGGATTCGAACCCGGACCACCTGGTTTCGCGGCCAGACGCGCTGACCGTTACTCCACAGGTGTGGGTCAATGGCTGACAAATATTGATCATCATATGCAGGATTTTTCACGTGCGGTAACTCTACGACATAATATGTTCTCCATATTTATTTTCTCCGGAATTTTATCGTCCTCCGAAATCCATCGGACTTGGTAGAGTTTGAAGACACGAACTTCGGAGTTTTCTAGCAGTTGTTAGCAATACTTGTTCTTTTATCCATCTTGATTACAGAACTTTTAACACTGTATCGCTTCGGAATTTATATGATAAGAACTTTCTTGTGTTAAATATAACGTACCTTGTTAAGATGTTTCGACCTATTTTCGGTCATCTTCGGAACTGGTCGTTGTTGGTCTTGGCGCCTCTTGTTTCCTGTGTGGGTGCGTTCGTAGTGTAGAGTCAAAGAGTGTATGTGTTTTGAAATTGAGTTGTGTGTTGAGAATATCGTTGGGGTGTGTTTTCGTGTGTCTGTATATTTCATATTGTTCTAGTGTGTTGAGTTTCTGGCATTTTGGTTGGATGTGCAGTATTTCCATGTCTGTGTTGATGTCTCTGTAGGTGTGGTTGGCATTTGTGATGTGTTCTGCATATATGGAGGTATTTTGTAATTTTGTTATGGCTGTGATGTGTTAACGTGTTTGAAACGATCTGCCTGTCTGTCGTATGTAGAAGTTGTTGCAGGTATTACATTTAAGTTTGTATACGCCTGTGTGGTTGTATTTGTTTGTTTGTGTTGTTTGTGTGTTGAGATGTTTTTGTAGAGTGTTATTTGTTCTGTATGCGATGTTGTAATTTAATTTCTTGAATGAGGTTGCAATTTTGTGTGTTTTTGTTTTCTTATGTTAGTGTGATGTATTTTTTGTGTTCTTTTGTTTGTGTTGTATTCTTCTGTTTGTTTGTGGTTTTGTTTTGTCTTACGTATTATGTTGTGTATTATGTTGGGGTTGTATCCGTTTTCTTGTACTATGTATTTGATTGTGTTTAGCTCTTCGTTGTAATCCTGTTGGTTCATTGGTATGTTGAGTGGTCTGTGTACCATTGTTCGGAATGCACCAGTTCCGAAGATGACCGAAAATAGGTCGTACATGTTAACAAGGTATGTTGAAATTTAACACAAGAAAGTTATCATACATATTCCGAAGTTCTTCTATCGTTTAAGGGAATCACTTATATTATTTTCAAGAGAGGAGTAATGGCATAGTGAGGCAACAAATGTGCAGTAATTAAAACAGAATACGGTCATTAAGTGAGTACAAAGAAATTAACATCGGATGGGATCAGGAAGAACACATGAGAATTAATACCAGGTAACAACGGGTAGATCTAGTAAGGTGGAAGTTAGGAATTTGTAGGTTAAAAAAGAGAAGAGATGATGTTGAAAAATATGTATACCTGTTCTGCAATAAAAAGAAGACGTTATATTATAATATCATACTACCTTGCCAGCAAAATGAGAGAATAAGGTAAATATTTATTCAAAAATCAATAATATAACGTAATGTAGGAATAACTTATAGAGAAGAATGTAGAACACTAAACGAAAAAATGTGAATAAATAGGAAGATATTTTAAAATACATTTTTAAGAAATTGCAAGAGGAATCTAAGCTGTCCCGTATATTAATGACAAGTTAATACGGGAAAAGGCATTATTTATAAGAACTAACTAAGATAAATAATATAAAATAAATAGATTATAATAATTGTAATAGTAGGATGTGGTATACATTTGGTTAAGATTGCTACGTGGAAGCGTGAATTTAACATGACCAACATTAACGGATGATATAAGAATGTCTTTAATTTTATAACAATAAACATACATACATACATACATACATGCATGCATACATTCATACATACATACCTACCACATACATACATACATGCATGCATGCATGCATACATACATACATACATACATACATACATACATACATGCATGCATACATTCATACATACATACCTACTACATACATACATACATGCATACATACATACATACCTACCTACCTACCACATACATACATACATACCACATACATACATACCTACCACATATATACATACATACCAAATACATACATACATGCATGCATACATACATACATACATACCAAATACATACATACATACCAAATACATACATACATACCACATGCAAACATACATACATACATACCAAATACATACATACATACCACATGCATACATACATACATACATACATGCATACCACATACATACATGCATACGTACATACATACATAAATACATGCATGCATGCATACATACATACCTACCATATACATACATACATACCTAGCACATACATACATACATGCATGCCTACCACATACATACATGCATACATACATATATACATACATACATACATACATACATACATACATACATACATACATACATACATACATGCATGCATACATACATACATACCTACCACATACATACATGCATGCATACATACATACATACATACATACCACATACATACCTACCACATACATACATACCACATACATCCATACATACATGCATGCATGCATGCATGCATGCATACATACATACATACATACATACCACATACATACATACCTACCACATACATACATACATACCAAGTACATACATACATACATGCATGCATAGATACATACCTAATACATACATACATACATACATACCAACCACATAGATACATACCAAATACATATATACATACATGCATGCATACATACATACCAAATACATACATACATACATGCATGCGTACATACATACGTACCAAATACATACATACATACATGCATGCATGCATACATACATACATACATCATACATACATACATACATACATACATACATACATACATACCACATACATACATACATACCACATACATACATACATACATCATACATACATACATACATACATACATACCTACCTACCACATACATACATACATGCATACATACATACCTACCACATACATACATACATACCACATACATACATCATACATACATACCACATACATACCACATACATACATACATACATACATACATACATACCACATACATACATACATACCACATACATACATACATACATCATACATACATACATACATACATACATACCTACCTACCACATACATACATACATGCATACATACATACCTACCACATACATACATACATACCACATACATACATCATACATACATACCACATACATACCACATACATACATACATACCACATACATACATGCATACCACATACATGCATACACACATACATACCAAATACATACATACCAAATACATACATACATAATACATACATGCATGCATACATACATACGAGTATATACATACAGTCCTTGTGGAGTAGGAGTAACGGTTAGCGCGTCTGGCCGCGAAACAAGGTGGCCCTGGTTCGATTCCCGGATGGGGCAAGTTCCTGGTTGAGGTTTTTTCCGGGGTTTTCCCTCAACCCAATATGAGCAAATGCTGGGTAACTTTCGGTGCTGGACCCCGGACTCATTTCGCCTTCATCTCATTCAGACGCTAAATAACCTAAGATGTTGATACAGCGTCGTAAAATAACCTACTAAAATAAAAGAAAAATACATACTGTCGGCCTTGGTAGCGTAGTTAGTATAACGCTGGCCTTCTGTGTTCGAGGTTGCGGGTTCGATCCCGGCCCAGGTCATGGCATTTAAGTGTGTTTAAATGCGATAGGCTCATGTCAGTAGAATTACTGGCTTGTAAAAGAACTTCTGTGGGACAAAATTCCGGCACACCGGCGATGCTGATATAACCTCTGGAGTTGCGAGCGTCGTTAAATAAAACATAATTTATTATTTACACGCACGCACGCTCACATACATATTTTTTCAATCAATAAACATTGTACAGTTAATAAAAATAAATAACCAATGAAGCATTCTAAAACGAAGGTGAACATTAACGAAATAATAATTAATAATAAAGGGAGGTGTAAAATTAAATTCAGGATTATCCTGTGCATATTAACATCTGTGATGATTTAATGTTTTGCCAGAATAAGGTGGCATCTATAATTTTTATATGTGAAGTTAATTATGTTTGTAAAGCCCTTTACACGTTGGAATCAGTGTTATATAACTAAGGGATTTCATTATACTTCACTCTACCCTAGTTTGTATATTACAATAGGCCTATGTACTTTAAGTGTTTACTAAAGCATGTTTATTGACCGTGTTTATT
The DNA here is from genome assembly GCF_040183065.1 of Periplaneta americana. Taxonomy (NCBI): domain Eukaryota; kingdom Metazoa; phylum Arthropoda; class Insecta; order Blattodea; family Blattidae; genus Periplaneta; species Periplaneta americana. The sequence goes on from NC_091117.1 coordinate 225,264,997, forward strand.
GATTTACCAAAGAAAAGTTTGCTGGTTGCAACCTTGTTGTAGCTAAACATTTAATTACACTTACGTAAGCTTGGAAATGTGATGGAAAATACCTAATTTGTTGCAGTCCTTGATGTCTTTTCTGAAAAACTTTTCTTTCTTTTCGCCAAACTTCTTATTTTCTTGCTCATAGGACGTCTTTGTGATTTTTATTATAAGTTCCTCGTCTAATTTTTCATTGCTCATCTGTGAAAAAAATAATAATTGAATGTACTTTACAATCCATTGTACCCTTTAATTGTTTAATCCTAGTGGTTACAGTAGTGGTGGTGTGAATTCTAATTCCCTGGCACATGATATTCTCCATTACCCTTCTCGCCTTTGATATAATAATGGTTCTTACTTAACTTTCTACATACTGTAGGCTGACAAGTCTGTAAAATACCGGGTGATCCAGACCACCTGTAACAGTAATTTATTTCGGAAACTGGTGCATTACAATTTTCGATAAAAATATTTATTACTAAACCACATGTGAACTTTCACTTGAGCTTGATTTCATTAATCAGCTCTAACAGGAAGTAGGGTCAGTGGCGTATCACTTTAAAATTTCAAATGGGAGTCCTGGTCAAGTAAGGTACAATTTGATAGAGCTCTACAAAACAAACAACTTTCATAGGAAACGTTTTTACCAATTCCTACTCTGTCAATGAGAAAACGTACAAAACGATAATACCATCAATATTGAGAAATGTTAAAAGACGAAAATGTAAACTAGATTCCGAAATAAATGACTTACGGGTGGTCTGAATCACCCATTGCTTTTTTGTACGTTTTCTCATTGAACGAATAGGAATTAATAAAAACGTTTCCTATGAAAGTTGTTTGTTTTGAAGAGCTCTATCAAATCTTATCATATTTGAACCATACTTCCATTTGAAATGTATAGTGATACGCCGCTGACCCTACTTCCTGTTAAGGCTGATTGATGAAATCAAGCTCAAGTGAAAGTTCACATGTGGTTTAGTAATAAATATTTTTTTCTCGAAAATTTTAATGCATTAGTTTCCGAAATAAGTGACTGTTACGGGTGGTCTGAATCACCCTGTATATTGGAAGCTTTCGTGTTCAAAATGAGTTATTTTAGTGGTCCATAAAAGGCAATTTATGTAAGTGAGCTATTCAAGATAAGAGCATGTATGAAAGTACAATTATCACCATTGATAAAGTTGTAAGTAAGCTGTAGAACTAACTTCGCCCCTCTTCTGAATTCAAGGGTTGCGGGTTCAAACCCGTCTGGGGTCGATGGATTTTATAGGACGGAAAGATCGGAGCGCAAGTCCTCCGGGAGGAAGTTTGAAGGTTGGTTCACAATGAACCGGGAACGAGAACCAGAATGAAAACGAGAAGCAGAGGACGTGAATATGATAATTTTTGATTCACAATAAACCGAGAACATAGACGACTATACATATCGATATGTATGTCAATAACGATATGTAAAGTCGATATTATGCATTCTGATGTTATTTGTCTATAATTGACCAATGGCGTTCTCTCATGAGTACAAAGCAGCCAACATAAACACAGGTTAACCAACTTCGAAATTTCAACTGAAACATTTCATTAGGTACGGTACTATAAATATGCCCATGCATCTTTATTGTCACAACCTATTTTAAGTCTACCATAACGTAAAATAATTAGAGAAGAAACATTTGTAATAGAACAAAAATGAACACAACAGTAGTTATTGAATTGAAGCATGAATATGTAGTGTGTAATACAACCAATACAGTAATAAAATATGATTCGCTTCCGATCGGTGTTCAAAGATGCAGCTATTGAAAGCCACGTATTCTCCTTCATTTTCTCATCTTTATACGAGGCGCGCCGCTTATCGTAAACGTGAGGATTTTCCTCAACACTCAATATTAGAATCTCATCAAATAAAACTTGCTCCATGATGCACAGCACAGAACAAAATAATGCATAGGTTATGTCACGGTCTTCTTGCTACAAAATATACGACGACAAAATAGCTTTTAGATGGCAATAGAATGAATCTATTGGGCTGTTATCGGAAACGTGAACGCCAAAGTTGAAACTTGGCCAACTCTCCGTTCCCGATCCCGGGCTCCGGCAAGCTTTTCGTTAATTGTGAATGCTCACATTTAAATGTACACATTTTAATAATTTTACCGTTTTTGTTTTCGTTCCGATTCTCGTTTCCGGTTTATTGTGAACCAGCCTTAACCCGTGTGTCCCATATCGGAGATTTCCGGTACTTTAAAGACCTCCAAGCATAAGTTAGAGCCACTGGACCACATTTATCCTCTCTCGCGTTGTAGTAGTATCTTAGTTACTTACTAGTGGGCGTTTGTCCCTCTTCCTCCGTCAGCAAATAAGTGTAACTAAACTCGTTTACGTACTGAAGATCCATCAGGGTGTACCTACGTTGCAGCATCGAAATGATTAAGAAATACATACATATGTAAAAGGGAAGTAAGACAAGTGTGTGCAATAACATTGTAAGAATGTCAAGCTGGGCTGAAGAAAAATTTTAAAATTAAGTGATCGGTTTCGAATACAATTTCATTTGCCGATGGCCAATTTATATTTTAAGAAAGTGAAGACATGTTACTAATTGCAAAATTTCAACTAGATAATATTTTTTTTTATTTAAATTTTTAACTGCCTCCCATTGGAGGTAGCCCAGAAGGACTCAGTATACTTTCCTACATGAATTTTACAATATTAAATGTTTACATAAATTTGTTGACAGAAAATTAAAATAAACAAACATGAATTATAAAGTGAAGAAAGAGAAATTAAACAGAGTGAATATGATGACCCAGAATTTGGCAAGAGCGTTTCAAAACTGAAGTTATGATGGCAGTAGTCCAAAAGTCTTCCTGAAGCATTCAAAGAAGTTGGGAATCACACCACGAGCTCCAATAAGAAGACCAATCACCTCAATGTCTTCAAGCTTGTATTTTGCTTTGAAGTAATCAACTGTTGGCACATAAATGTTGATCTTTTCTTGATTGACATTCTCCGGCTGGCTACTCCCCGTTTCAATCCTTATGGAAGGATCAATTATATATCCTTTCTTGGTAGTCTGGGAATACGCTAGGATGTCAATACGTCTAGAGGAGCCATTAGTAGCAAGGCAAAAAACTTCCTCTTCTACTATCCAAGACTTTTTTCTTAAAGCGGTTGCAATTAAGGATCGAACATGATGGTGTCTGGCATTTCGGAGGAGTAAACCTCTGTTACACTGACCTTGGACGTGGGCAAGGGTTTCAGTAAAACTCTAGTGCTAAAACATAAAATTACAGAACAATATACTGTTCCTAGAACACAAGCTTTGTTCTTTCGGGGTACTTTCTTGTAATGTCTCATGTTTGATAAATTATTATTAAGAGTTCATAATTGTGATAAAAAATAGAACGATTCTCTGTATTTCAAAGAATTTGTGAGATACTCGTAGTAAAACGAAATTTAAAGTGTAAAATAGTAAAGAAACTATCCTAGAATTCTGTAAAACGATGGCTATACATGTCCTTATGTTTGGTTCTTAAAACTAGTTGATGAATTGATCTGACAGGAGAATAATAGAAACAGTGAAGATTAATTTTCTGAGTTATGTTGCTGGATGATAAAATCAAGGAACATAAGAAGTAACACCACAATTGAGAACTTTAATACTAACAATTTAAATAATGTCATGCCAGATTATAAAAATAGTCGGAGAGAACATAATATTATTCTAACAATGCCCGAAGAATTTTAAAGCTCGGGAAGAAAAGACTACATCTCTCTCACAAAAAAAAAAAAAAACTCTTGGCAATACATATATACAGGGACATCATTTTATTTTTACTAACATTTTTAATATTAACCTGTCTATGCCTTTAGAGAACCGGAAACACCGCTTGCTCCCCCCTCCAAGACTGGAGTTCGATGTTACTGGCGTAAAACACAAATCACTCTACTAGGTATAGGAAGGAAGAAAAGTAGTTCATCCATTTACGTAAACTAGGAAATATCGCGATTTTGAGTTTGATACTTTTCATTAGCTTTTCTTTAATCAAAGTACAGTACTGTATTAAGAATAAGTGCTTTTACTCACGAAGTGAGTTATCCATGCGAACGTATTCATTATGCAGTGTATACTGTCTACAGCACATTAGCGTACAATATAGAGAAAGAAGTGGCCGTTCATTTCGATACAGGCTTCAGTTCTTTTGTGCATATTATCGCACTATAGACTATTGCATCTAATTCCAATTGCCAGTTTCGTCCTTCGTACTAGTAACTCATGTTGAAATAATTCTGTACCTACTCTACGTACTGTAAATTCAATCTTCACTTCTGCCCGACCCGAAAATATAAAATTACTCAGACATGCTATCTACTGTCCGTCCAAGTGGTTATGCCGCAGGATTGTAGAAAGGGAGGAAATCACGTGACAGTTAATTACTTAACGAGGCCCTTTTATTTAAGTTAAATTAAACAGCTGTATAATATTACGTAAACTTCCAATTCCTAAGAGAAATTAATGTTTTCAGAAAAGAGCTAAGACAGCCCAGCTATTACAGAGGGGCGAGCAGAAGCAGGTGGGGGAAATCGGGATGCGACGTAGTCAAACGGACAGTACCTGTGCGAAAATATAATTCAAAGCTCTTTCGTCACTGGAAAACGCGAACATATTTCTGGAACGTACTCTACTCATTCAGTACTGCTTACTATCTGCGGTCTTGGTTCTGTGTGGATTTGGAACTTCCTTAGTAGAAGGGGTGGGAGTGAAGTACATTAAAAAACTCAGGTACAATAAAAATTGAAGTAAAAATAAAATGATGTCCCTGTATAAACACTTTATAATAGTAGGCCTACAATTTAAACGTGTTTTGAAAATAAAAATAATAATTTATAATCGTAACAGTGTAATTTTGAAAAAGAATTATTATTCAAAGTTATGAATATTTGCCGCCCTTAAGATACTGTAGAATCCCTGTCTCGCGTTTGTGTCTCTGCAGGACAGTTTTATGAACTGTACTGATATAGAGTGGAAGTAACATGGGATCTTAATTAAGAATTCCTTGAAGTGAATACGATAAAATATATTACAGACTGCAGAAAGGAAAGTAAAGTCTTCTTAAAAATTGTATAAATATTTATTAGTGTATTTCATAATAATGTTGATGTGTATGGGCCTAATTTTCACACAAATAAATAGAGGAATTGCAGTAGAACAACTTTTTCCTTTAGAATTTTGCGAACCTGTAGTCCGTTTTAGCAAAAATTGAATGAAAAGAGACGAAATTAAACGTTTATGATTACTTTCGCGTAAGGAGGTTTAGCGTACAATAAAGTTTTCAGGGTCGGATGTGAGATGTAGCGTGGGGGATGGTTTGAGAGTCAGGAGTTCAGTTGCCTGGACACAGCTCGTCCACAAAAGACGTACCTCTTCAGTGGAGCAAGCAAATCATTTGAATATGTCCAGATTTAAAAATGAAGAGTGTTTAGTTAGGACTCTAATTTGTAGTGAAACTAAATGCAACGCGCGTAAAACTTAAGTTCTGTATAGCGAAACGTTTCCAGAGAACATTTATTTCAGCACGACAGCGAGTTCCTGTATACCAGAGTTCGGTAACCATGGTAACAGGCAATACCAAGCAAAACTGGTTGAGACTATCTGCATCATGCATGGAAGCTAATGGTACCGATCTTCAACATTTTCTTTGAAGATTGTTTACTGCCTGATGTCTCGGTAAGTTGAAATCACATGAAATATAAAGATAATATTAACCCGTTAGTACTCGGAACTATTTTCGTTTTAATTTTTTACATTTTTTCACATAAACCTATATCTGATTTATGCATAACTCATGTAATGGAAAAAAAAATACTAAACAAATGTTATAAGCATGACAAGATGCTAAAATTACATGGCAGCTTCGTTGTCACAGAGCACTAAAGAGATCATTTTTATGGAGTTTAATATCTGGCTCACAATAAATAAATTATCCGACATATGGAACGAAATGCGCGCACTTTTGCATATTGTAGTCCTCACATGATTTCAAAACACTGTAGGATATATCTTCAATAAAACCATTTCATAAAGTAGCTTTATTTATTTATTGTATTTACTTAATTTATTTAATTAATTATTTAATTTCTTTATCTCATTTATTTATTTCATTTATTTGCTTAATTTAATTAATTAATTAATTATTTAATACAATTATTCTTTCATTTATTCAATTTATTTATTTAATTATTTAATACATTTAACTAATTAATTAATTTATTTTATTTTATCAATTTACTTTATTTATTTAATAATCTATTTATTTCAATTTTTAATTATTTATTTAATATATTTATTTATGTAATATGTTTATTTATTTAATGTAATTTATTTATTTTATTTATTTACTTATTTATTTCTTTGACATATTTATTTATTTATTTTAATTCTTCTATTTATTTTACTTATTTATCAGTGGCGTATACTGGTTAAAGGGTTTGGGCTACCGCTGACCCTATTATTACACAAAATATATCTAACAATTACTTTAATTTTAATTACTATGGTAAAACTAATAATACAAAATTATTACATTATGTTATATTATAAACTTTTTCTTTTGTAATTTCCATGGGCTACCGCCGGTAGCCCCGGTAGCCCGCAAAATACGCCCCTGTTATTTATATAATTATTTACTTAATATTTATTTAATTTATTTCTTTAATTAATTAATTGATTTATCCATTATCAAAATTTACAAAAACCAAAATACAAAGCACTGCAGCATGCCGATAGCATGTGAATCACTAATGGGTTAAATTACGTAAAAAGTCTTGAAAAGAAATTAATTTGATGCTAATTTTCAATCTTTGTTAGTGTAGTTTAACTTGTAATGAAGGTTAATTACAAAGGATACTTAACCTATTCTATCCCTCGCTGTTAAAGTATGTTTTATATCAATTCTCGTTGTTGAATGTAACAGATTCTGTATGAAAGTGCGTACTCAATTCAACTCCGTACTCTTTTGTTTATGCTCGCGTTCGACTGTTCCATTCCAATACAGCCCGGGAGGTAATTTCACGAGAGGTTCTGCTGATCTGTTTTTTCCAGGTGAAGCGTGCATTATACATATTTAGACTGAAATTATTGCTTAATCATTTACCATAGAGAAAAATATTTATTAGGTATGTGTGGTTTTGGTTCGACTCTTTATATATACGCACGTAAATCCGTATTACTTCCACTCTGTAGACAATATGACAAAATATTTCTGTTACTTTTACGAAGTATACCTGGTCACATTCTGATGACGTCGTTAAACTCATACTTGGCATAACGTATTAATTATTTCACATTTAGAATTTTACGAAATTTCGTATCTTCACGCAAGAATAAGATTGCTTCTATATTATATAATTATATGCCTGCATGTATTTATTTATTTAATTAATGTATTTAATTAATTCATTTATTTCTTTACTTACGTATTTATTTATTATTTACTAGTTTTTGTTTATTTATTAATATCTTATTTAGTTATTTTTACATGTTTATTTACGTATTCATTAACCTATTTATTTGTATATGTATTTGTTTAAGTTTTCGCTTATTTATTACTTTATTTATTTATTTACTTACTTATTTACTTATTTATTTACTTACTTATATATATTTATTTACTTATTTATTTATATATTTATTTACTTACTTATGTATTTATTTGTTTATATTTTCGCTTCTTATTTATTACTTTATTTGTTTATTTATTTATTTAATAACTTATTTACTTATTTATTTATTTACTTACTTATTTATTTATTTATTATTTATTTATTTATTTGTTTATGTTTTCGCTTCTTATTTATTGCTTTATTTGTTTATTTATTTAGTTACTTATTTATTTATTTATTTACTTACTTATATATTTATTTATTAATTTTTTATTTATTTGTTTATGTTTTCGCTTCTTATTAATTACTTTATTTGTTTATTTATTTACTTACTTATTTATTTATTTACTTACTTATGTATTTATTTATTTATTTTTTATTTCTTCATTTGTTTTTGTTTTCGCTTCTCATTTATTACTTTATTTGTTTATTTATTTATTTATTTACTTATTTACTTACTTACTCACTTATGTATTAATTAATTAATTTTTTATTTATTTATTTGTTCATGTTTTCGCTTCTTATTAATTAGTTTATTTATTTCTTTACTTATTTATTTATTTACTTATTTATTTACTTATTTAGTTACTTATTTATTTGTATATTTACTTATTTATTAATTTATTTACTTATTCATTTTTATTTATTTACTTATGTATTTATTTACTTATTTATTTATTTATTCATTTATTCATTTATTTATTCATTTATTTATTTATTTATTTATTTATTTACTTATTTAGTTACTTATTTATTTGTATATTTACTTATTTATTAATTTATTTACTTATTTATTTTTATTTATTTACTTATGTATTTATTTACTTATTTATTTATTTATTCATTTATTCATTTATTTATTTATTCATTTATTCATTTATTTATTTATTTACTTACTTATTTAGTTACTTATTTATTTGTATATTTACTTATTTATTGATTTATTTACTTATTTATTTTTATTTATTTACTTATGTATTTATTTACTTATTTATTTATTAATTTATTCATTTATTTATTTATTTATTCATTTATTTATTTATATTTAGTCACTTCCTTACGCCACACAATGAGACTTACGACATTCACATTATTTCGTACTTTGTGGTGCTTCGTTATTTATTTCATTTCATTAGCTATGGAGCTCCATCGATTATTTATTTCCACTGCTTTTGTCGAATTAAAGTTATGCGATTTATCTTCCGTTTGCTGCCATACGTTTCTTGTTAATATTAATACGTCAAATTTGTAGATCGCTTCGTGGAATTAAACGTTGCGCAGCTATGAATACAGGGTGGAAGTGAGATAGCATTACAGATTTTCAGAGCGAGTAGCTCATTTATTTTTGTTTGTAACAGGAAAGTGTAATACTTATAAGTGAAAAGTCCATAGTTTTCTAAGACCAAAGATTTTTTTTTTCTTCAAATGTTTGACACTCTTTTATTCAGTAACTATTGCGAATGTGATCGTAATTTTTGTTCATATCGATAGATAATCTAATAAAAAATAATTTAACTCTTTGGCGTATTTCAATAGCATGGACGGTTTATGTGTAAATTCAATTAAAAATCACTAATTTGAAGACGCTGAACGATGCAACAAGCTTGAAACATTTGTAACCAGATATGAAGATAGGAGATTGTTTGCTGAGACAGACCTGGGTTCGTTCACCTCTTACATCTGTATTATGAGAATAAAGAGCAGTGTGTTAGCGGCAATGTTGCTGAAATTACCAACTCAATTTTCTAATTAAATGTATATTTAGTCACAAAACACACTGTAGGTGCGCTGGCCTTCTATGCCCAAGGTTGCGGGTTCGATCCCGGGCCAGGTCGATGGCATTTAAGTGTGCTTAAATGCGACAGGCTCATGTCAGTAGATTTACTGGCATGTAAAAGAACTCCTGCGGGACAAAATTCCGGCACATCCGGCGACGCTGATATAACCTCTGCAGTTGCGAGCGTCGTTAACTAAACCATAACATTAACACACTGTAGGATTTCTTTTCATTTAAATGTACGCTATCGCCCCTTTCAATCTGGAGCAGTATTTTATTTCCACCCTGTACAGTACTGACAAAGAAATTGTGAGGCGATGACAAGTGTTCGCTAATTTTTCCATGACAAGCCCATTTGGACTAGCAAAGTTTTGAATCTAGAAGTCTATATTTCAGGCAGTACCGCGTATTTGAATTTCGGTAACAAAAAGTCCGTCAATTCTTTTTCGGATTTTTCTGGGGAGAGGTAACAATATTCTTTCCGATGCGGAAATTCTTATAAAGTTGTTATTTTTTAAAATTGATTTTAGTATGTAGTCGATTCTGTAGGAATCTGATTATAGTGATACAATGAGAAATATAGCCTAAATTACATTATTATCCCAAATTTCAATATAGAGCCTAGGAGTATTCTTCTATCTCTTTGGTTAATTTATTTTTATTTAATTCTTATTTCCAAAAATAGGTATATCACATTTTGTAATTTCATTAAAGATAAGGCCACTTTGGCAATTGTGGCTGCACGATTTCTTGTCTATCCATTTTCCATATAAATTCCGCACTTTATTCTTTAAGTTTTGAGCAGGACTTTCCGCACCACTTTTCCAAATATAGATATAAAAAATGTAATATTTGAACACTGGATATTATTTCTTTATACACAATGTTTACTAGCAGTAGGCCCAATTACAGATTAATTGTTTTAGATTCGTTCCGAGTTTATGACGGAAGAACCTCTTTGATTCATTGTCCCATTGGTCAGTGTATCTATCTTTCATTTAGCTTATGGTTTATATGTTTATGGTTGCTATGATACCCAATTTTCTGCTTGTCTCTTTTTATTTTCACGCTTCTATTGTTTTTGTCGATAGCGCTTTGTTTTATTTGTTAGTTTAAATATTGATTATTCTATTGTGATGTTTTTCCTGAAGCTTTCAGTCCAGTTTGTACAGATAAATGTACTACAAATATAAAACAAAATGTTTACTTTCTGGATAATGCTTACCAGTCCGTACTTCTGGATGATACAGACGATGAAACACTGAAAAAAAAATCATTATCATTTCGACAAAATAAAAAGTGTATGGAAGTAAATATCATGACACGTTTAGAATCATTTCGTAGTAAGAATAATGTACAAGTTTACATTCCTTCACAAGGTGAATTCAATTTGTTATGCATGTTAAACTGACAACACACACTTGTGTACGTTCAGATTAGGCAAGGTTACTATGAATGCATCCAGAGACCCGTTTTACGATGTTTACAATATTGATAAAATGTAAATTTTTTTCCTAAATTTTAAACTTCTGTTTCACAATCTTACTTTGTAATGTTACAAAGGAAATCAAAAATTTAAAAATGAAATTTTGAGCAGTTTACAAGCGTTTTGTTTCACAATCAATGAGTAATTTTACAAATATGTAAACTTTACTTGTAAATAAGGCACATTTACTACAACAAATCTTTGATATGAAAAGTTAAATATTGCAAAAATTGCTGAAAAAACTAATTAAAGATAATGTTCTTAATTTTTTTTAGTAATTGGATCCCATTATGAATTAAGCTAAACCAATTCTGATGTTGATTAGCACTTCTAGTGACCAAATGTGCATACATACCGAGGCACAGGTTTTTATGCTGTTCCTGGGTTCCTTAATGTTTGTGTGGTTGTGGATTGAACATTTACTAGCCTAAATATTGATGCACCAACACAAAACGAAGTTTAATCATTTTCCATGGTTTAAACTATGAAACTTTGGGCCGTATTCATAGACATTCTTAGCGCGGGCTTTCGGTGGATGATCAGCAAACTAACGTTTTTCGTATTCATAAACCAGTGTTAGCGATATGATATGATATGATATGATATGATATGATATGATATGATATGAATTCTGTTTAGCACGCTCGTAGCCCAGGCTAGCGAAATGTCTATAAATAGCACCCTTAGTGCTTTAATCTAAACTAGTGTTTAAAGCAAGAAAGCCAGCTAAAGTGAACTTGATTAGGTTAGGTTACGGTGGTCTTTAAGGTCTCCTGGACGTCGACCTAAAAGGCTTATTGTGCATCCACATTGGAATGGACAATAGTACTGTTTTCCAAATATGTTCCTTGGACCAGCAACAGTATTTTGGCTCCAACATTAGTGTCCATTACTAAGGGTCGTATTCATAGACAAGACTTTGGACCAAACTTGACTTTGGAAAGTACAAAGTCACCATTTTTCTATTCACAGTCGACACTTTGACGAAAGTAAACTTCAATCGTTACTTTACTTCGAAGTCGCCGAAAATCTAGACTTTGACTTTCGCTCGTGGACATCAGAAAAATGGCTGATATTTCGAAATTTGTTGAATTTTCCGAGAATATTAAGGACATCTTGGGGATTATTAAAGCTTCTCATGTTCCTTGGTGTATTATTAGATATAGATAATGCATTCAAATCAAGGTACAGATTTGACAAACAGACAGTATTAGATATCCTCGTCATGTTTCAGCATTCATTGATGAATAATGAATAATAATCAAAGAGGATTATCTGTTCCACCAATAATTGAATTTCTTATTTAATCGCGATTTTACGCTACAGGTAATTGATGGCGTAATATTGTTTGACTGTTTAATTCTATAGAGAATAATTATGTTATACAATTGGATATGCAGTTAATTTTTAATCCTGCGGTCGTCATAATAATGTTTTCCGAATATTGATTTCAATTAATTTTTAAGTAGTCTATCATTAGTCGCATCTTCTTATCTTCCATATTTTCAGAATAAAATTATTTTATAATTAAATAATTCGAGGGCTTAACGTGAATCTAACGCAATTACAATCGATGTTTTATTCACAACATAATTCTTAGCAGGCAATACTATTTCAGATTAACTCTACCATCATGTTTTGTAGTTACGAATTTTATTGTATTATATACGAGTTAGGAACTGATTTACGATTTTTTTGATCAAGTAGAAGAACGAATTATTATCTATTGGTGTAAAGATCTAAAAATATCAATTATTTTATTTACGTTAGTTTCAAACTAAGCCCACGAATTTATTATTCTTATGTAATGCTCCAAGAACCGCTAACAATCGCTTAACATGTACCGATGTTCAATTGTTCATTGATTTGTGTCTCAAAAGATGGCTTTGATTGTGGCAATGCCTACTCTATTTCAACTGTATGCTAATTTAATTAGTTTAGAAGGCAGTGATTGTGATTGCCAACATTAGAACAAAATCGTCAAAGTCAAAGTCTCAGAAGTGTTGTCTATGAATAGGACTTTTAACAAAGTTAAACTTTACTACGAAAGTCGACTTTGCAGAGTCTTCATCCAAAGTCTTGTTTATGAATACGGCCCTAAATCTTTCCTTGTTATGGAAAGGGAAAATCTTTGCCTTTCTGGGAATGGAAAGTCAAACAGGATATGGGAGGCAATCTCTTCCTTCTGTTTGCACATTCGACAGATGGATCCCTCTTTATAGAGCCCCACTGTGCGTAGTTCTTTCCTGAAGTGACCATGACCAGTAGTTATGCAACTACACTTCTCACTCCTCTTCTGTCCAATTTGAACAGAGATGAGGAGAGAGAGTTGTTTGGACCTACGACCAGTTTCCTGACCAGTTTTTGTCAAGGATAGGATAGCCAGCTGCTTTGGTGTCTTTCCTTAAGTGAACTTGATAATAAGGTTTTAGTTTAAAGCACAGTTTAAACCAGTCATGTCAATTGATGCCCATAGGAGCAAGCGCGCGCTTTAGAGCTCAGGAGAGCCTGACGCTTTCCAGCGGAAAGAAAAGAGACAGACGAAAGAGGTGGTATATGCCGCTTGGTCGAGCTATATTCAGGAATGGCCAGCACTGATTCAATAGATAAAGGGAAGAGAACTTATTAAAACTGTATCCATGTTAATTTTTAGATTTGTCTGAGAACTATAAGTGTATTATAAGAAATTAAATTTTAATTTTAATGCTCCTTTTTCACAAGTTTGATTTTTTTATACAAAATAAATATTTTCTCAGTTTTTTTAATAGAAATGTGAAATTTTCAGATATAGGCCTATTTATTTAGTAACCTTATAGGATGTTTTCGTAAATCTAATATACCGTAAATACGTATTACTGGAGATAGTGTATTGAAAATTTTGAAAATATTCGCATGGAAATTGTTTGTAAGGAAATGAATTAACAAAGCAACTACTGTTACATCATAAGCAGAAGATACGTGCCCATGTATTGTAAAAATGTCAGCTCTATAGCTTCTGCACATTTCGAGAAAATAATTCAATATTTTGATGATAGGAAGTTGCTCACCAATATCACCTTAAAAGCATAATGCGATAAGAGTTTTGTTATGTAATATTAGTTACACTTAAAACAGATACAGCACCTAGGTAACTTTGCTTTGTACTGTAATATTGTTTTGATTAGTTTATTGATTACTTTTATAAGGCTAAAGATACCATCAATATCAATTCCAACTCAACATGTCACACTTAATCTCTCTCTCTCTCTCTCTCTTTTTTTTTTTTTTTTTTTTTTTTTTGAATATCAGTTTCTTTATGAATGATGTGTTTCATCCATTTAGTACAGTATAGTTGTACTATTATGGAATTTATGTGAACATTCCTTTTTAACTCTTTATTATGTTATTAAGATTTAAAACACAAGTGCAATATTAAGAAATCAGTGTTAGTACTTTTGTTTTACAGACAATATAGATAATATCAAACAGAAAGAAGCCATATAAAAATAACGACATAAAATTTCACGTTCCGTTTGAAGTTTGTGCACCACTGTTTTCTTAATCCAACAGGCTGCTTATTAATATACACAACCCTTCCTCTTTCCTTACTTAGCGCTTGATGCCCGCGCACGACGTCAAGGTGAGGAAAATGCGCTTGCTTTGACATCACTGGTTTAAACTATCATTGAGAATATGGCCCTAAGTGTACGGACCTATCCCATGTCCAGCCACGTAAAGCCAAGCCAGACAGACAAGGGGGATTTTGAAACGTTGTAGCCATTATGTATCTGAGGAAAACTATATTAATAAGTTTAAATGGATTTGGACTTGACATACTCTGTGCGATTCATTCGATTCGTCTTGAATCAGCTTGCTGGTACTAAGTTTTTGTGCTTCCTCTGCAACAAAACAACACAAAACATCACTATAATACAGTGTAATATTTTTGTAACATCTGTAGCATGCCCCAATAGGATGTATCGCAAATTAATATGACACTTCTCCCTGCCATATCACACAGCATGATTAAGCATTTAAATACACCATGCGTTGGTGTATTTTTATCATTAGGGACCGGATTTTTATGTAATATCAAGGTGTGAAATATGTACAGAACTTAAATTAGTGTAGTGAGAAGAGATTTTTATCATATAATATTAATTAAATAATACATTTCATAAATTATTTATTAGATGCAATTAGACTGCTACGAACAGTCGGTGAAAGATACCTAGAGAAGAATACAGAAGAGTATGTAATATTTGTGGACCTAGAAAAGGCGTTTCACAGAGTGGATTGGAATAACCTGATGGGGATCCTGAAGAAAATAGCTGTGGATTGGAAAGAGAGGAGGCTGTGAAGTAATTTTTAATGAAACAATTAGTCAGAGTCAGGATAGGAGAAGAAATGTAAGAGGGAAGTGAAATAGGAAGAGGAGTACATCAAGCATGTCCTTTACCACCTGTTCAATATCTACTTTGAGGTTTTATTGAAGAATTGTTTTCATAACATGGGAGAGGTGATAGTAGGAGGAAGAAGAATAAAGTGAATAAGATTTGTACATGATATGGAGTTTTTAGCAAAAGAGATGTTACTAAGGGATATGCTACTGGAACTAAATGACAGCTGTGAGGAGTATGGGATGAAGATAAATTCAAACAAGATAAAAACCATGGTCATAGAAAGAAAATAAAGCAGGTAAACTTGCGAATTCTAAATGAGGCAGTAGAGCAAGTGGACAGCTTCAAATATTTGGGGTGTACTATAAGCAGTAACATGAGCTGCTGCCAGGAAGTCAAAGGGAGGATAGCAATGGGCAAGGAAATTTTAATAGAAAAAGGAGCATCTTATGAAGGCCTCTGGAAAAAAGAACTAAAGAAGAGAGTAGTGAAGTGCTTTGTGTGCAGTGTGACGTATGGGACGGAAACAAGGACATTACTACGAAGTGAAGAGAAACGAATAGAAGGATTTTAATTGTGAATATGAAGAAGAATGGACCGTGTGAAATGGCCAGATAGAATAAGAAATGAAGCTGTGTTCGAAAGAGTGAGTGAAGAAAGTATGATGTTGAAACTGATCAGAAAGAGAAAAAGGAATTGGTTGGGTCACTGGCTGAGAAGAAACTGCCTACTGAAGGATGTACTGGAAGGAATGGTGAACGGGAGAAGAGTTCGGGCCTGAAGAAGATATCAGATGATAGACGACATTGAGATACAGGGACATTATTTTATTTTTACTTCAATTTTTATTGTACCTCAGTTTCTGAATGTACTTCACTCCCACCCCTTCTACTAATGAAGTTCCAACTGTCCTCCACATAGAACCAAGGCCGCATATAATAAACAGTACTGAGTTAGTGAGTATAGTACGTTCCAGAATATGTTCGCGTTTTCCAGCGACGAAAGAGCTTTTAATATTAAATAATAATTTTGCACAGGTACTGTCGTCCGTTTGCCTACGTCGCATCCCGATTTCCTCCACCTGCTTCTACTCGCCCCTCTGTAAAGGCTATTGACTGGGCTGTCTTAGCTCTTTTCTGAAAACATTAATTTCTGTTAGGAATTGGACGTCTACGTAATATTATACAACTGCTTAAAATAACTTAAATAAAAGGGCCTCGTTAATTAATTGTCACGTGATTTCCCTCTTTTCTACGATCCTGCGACATAACCACTTGGACGGACAGTAGATAGCATGTCTGAGTAATTTTATCTGTGCGGGTCGGGCAGAAGTGAAGATTGAATTTACAGTACGTAAGGTACTCTTTTATAGAGAAGGTACAGAATTATTTCAACATGAGTTATTAGTACGAAGGACGAAACTGATAATTGGAATTAGATGCAATAGTCTATAGTGCGATAATATGCACAAAAGAACTGAAGTCTGTATCGAAATGAACGGCGACCATTTTTAAAAATGTGTTTAAATATCCATATTATGATTATTTTTCAATTTAACTTCCTTCTCTATATTGTACGCTAAAGTGCTGTAGACAGTATAATATACATTGCATAATGAATACGTCTGCATGGCCAGCTCAGTTCGTGAGTAAAAACACTCACTGTTAATACGGTACTGTATTTTGATTAAACAAAAACCTAATGAAAATTATCAAACTCAAAATCGCGATATTTCCCTGTTTACGTAAATGGATGAACTACTTTTCTTCCCTCCTATACAAAGTAAAGTGATTTGTTTGTATTTTACCCCAGTATCATCGAACTCCAGTCGTGGAAGTGGGTAGCAAACGGTGTTTCCGGGTCTCAACCATTAATCCAAAGGTATAGCCAGGTTAATATTAAAAATGTTAGTAAAAAAGAAATTATGTCCCTGTATATGGATGGTACGAGGAGACTAAGAGCAAGGCTGAAAATAGGAAAGATTAGAGAATGCTGGGTGTGCAGTGAAAGACCTCGCATTAAGCAGAACACTGTGAATGAATGAATATTACTAGTGTAGCGACATTCATAGGCCTATATTAAATTTGTAACTGTATCGGGTAGTATCAATTGAAAACTTGTGGTGTGGTCGAATTCCAAAGGTCGGCCAATTTCTTTGTGTTAGTACAGAAAGAGAATGCTGTGAACCGTACTTCAGCATGCTCTACTTTGAGTGTAATGTTGCACATGTCCGTGTAGTTTAATATTCAAGGAAAATTGAATTAAATAGAAATCTTCATACAATCACAAATTATTTTATGCTCGACCATGCCGAAATGTAGTAATTATACACCTGGTAGCAGCCCTTTAATGGGCCTCATTAAAGTACACCTATTCATTAAAGTTCAGGTGTTCCACCAATCAGAAAATAGCATTGTAGCAATATGAAATCGCAAGTATCGATTATTCTCGAATATGCAATCGAAAGACAACTAACGCGAGTTTAGACAATATTAAACTCAGTCGAAAAAAAAACAACACACAAATTAACATCAATTCACCGTAATCTTACAGCCTTTCACAAAGCACATTCCCGCAAATTCATTTCACCAATTGCCGGAAAAAATCAATATGGTCGAGCATAAAAAGTCGTATGAAACTCGACTATAATGGTAATTAAGAAGCTCGTATGAAAGTTATGAAACTCGCTTGCGCTCGTTTCATAAACATACTCGCGTTTTAATTACTACCATTATAGGCTCGTTGCATAATGTAGTATCTGTAGCTTTCATCTGGGGCTTTAAGAAGAGATACAATTATTAGTAAGACTATTATGAAATAATTTGGAGGAAGTAACAGTGTAGACAATTTGGGAGTGTAACACCATTTTCCCGTGTATTAACAGCCATGGAGTAACGGTTAGCATGCGTGACAGTGAAACGAGCGGTCTCGGGTTCATATTCTGAATGGGAAAAGTTCCTCGATAAGGTTTTTTGTGGGGTTTTCCCTCAACCCATTAAGAGGAATTGCTGGGTAACTTTCTGCGCTGGACCCTGGACCATTTCGCCGGCATTATCACCTTCATATTATTCAGACGCTGGATAACCAGAGCATTTGATAAAGCGTCGTAACATCCCACTAACCTATGTATTAAGGAAGTCATCTTTTAATTTTCCAAGTTGTATAGCAGTATAACAAAATAAGTAACAGTGCAGATGACAACAAAGAAGGTACCTTTTCATATTAAAGAAGAATTTAGTTCAAAACATAATGCTTGATTTTTTCATTAGAATTCATCTTAATAGCATCGGTGCATGGACCTATATTGATAAGATTGGATAAGTAAAGGTTGCATCAAGGTTATGAACAACTGTTCGGTAATGGGAATTAAATTAGATCAAAAAGAGTGCAACCCTGTTCTCACCGGAGCTGATACCGGTTTCTTTCTGGCATTCTTCGATGTCTGCCTTTGAAATTTCGTCCTCGTCCTCGACCTCGTCCTGGAAAAAAAATGTATTATATTATATTATATTATATTGTATTGTATTGTATTATATTATATTGTATTATATTATATTATATTGTAATGTATTGTACTGTATTGTATTATATTATATTATATTATATTATATTATATTATATTATATTATATTATATTATATTATATTATATTATATTATATTATATTATATTATATTATACAGATACATCATTTTATTTTTACTAACATTTCTAATATTAACCTGGCTATACCTTTGCTACCCTCTTCCACGATTGGAGTTCGATGATACTGGCGTAAAATACAAACAGATCAATTTACTAGGTATAGGAGGGAAGAAAAGTAGTTCATCCATTTACGTAAACTAGGAAATATCGCGATTTTGAGTTTGATAATTTTCATTAGGTTTTTGTTTAATCTAAATACAGTACAGTATTAACAATAAGTATTTTTACTCACGAACTGAGCTGTCCATGTGGACGTATTCATTATGCAGTGTATATTATACTGTCTACAGCACATTAGCGTACAATTTAGAGAATAAAGTTAAATTGAAAAATAATCATAATATGGATATTTAAACACATTTTTTAAAATGGTGGCCGTTCATTTCGATACAGGCTTCAGTTCTTTTTTTGCATATTATCGCACTATACACTGTTCTACCTAATTCCAAGTGCCAGTTTCGTCCTTCGTACTAGTAACTCATGTTGAAATAATTCTGTACCTACTCTATAAAAGAGTACCTTACGTACTGTAAATTCAATCTTCACTTCTGCCCGATCCGAAAAGATAAAATTACATAGACATGCTAGTTACTTTCCATTCAACTAGTTACGTCGCAGGGTCGTAGAAAGCAAGGAGGTCCTTTTATTTAAGTTATTTTAAACAGTTGTATAATATTACGTAGACGTCCAATTCCTAACAGAAATTAATGTTTTCAGAAAAGAGCTAAGACAGCCCAGCCACTAGCCTTTACAGTTAGGCGAGCAGAAGTAGTTGGTGAAAATCGGGATGCGACGTAAGCAAATTGACGACAGTACCTGTGCGAAAATATGATTTAATATTGAAAGGTCTTTCGTCACTGAAAAACGTGAATATATTTCTGGAACGTACTATACTCACTAACTCAGTACTGTTTAGTATCACCGTAAGGCACTTTGACTGCATACGCGGCCTCGGTTCTGTGTGTAGGACGGTTAGAAGTTTACTAGTAGAGGGGATGGGAGTGAAGTACATTCAAAAACTCAGGTATAATAAAAATTGAAGTAAAAATAAAATGATGTTCCTGTATTATATTATATTGCATTACTACCTCTGATTGAGAAAATGTTTTGTCGTACAGATACTTTATAAGTGCCAGAAAGGAGGCAGTGCGCATGATCAGGCATACAACGAAACAAATCTAATTTTATTACCTCAACTAGTCCTTCCCTTGTGAACCAGGTCGCTCGTCCTCTGATCATGCGCACTGCCTCCTTTCTGGGACTTATAAAGTATCTATGCGACAAAGCTTTATTCTAGGACTGCACAGCTATTATCAGGTAATACATCTCACTTGACGATATGTGTCAGAGGAAGAACAATTGTTTGTATGCATCTAAGTTTGATTAGTGTTATATGTAGCTAATCGGTGATGTATGCAATGGAGGGGAAAAGGAACTGGTCACCCTACCCCATTATCTTCTGGCCTAGTTGCCTCATAAGTGGTGCCTTGTTGGTATCACTTATGAGGTTCTTCGGACAGTTGACTAAACGACATTATATTATATAAAAAAATGAAAATGCAAAAAAAAAGACATTATATTATATTATACTAGTGGCTTGTGCAGCAAATGCTGCAAACTAAGTTCATTAGACGTTCAAATAAACATTTTTCAGATTTATTTTCAATGAAGAATACCAGACATTCGGAAAGTTATTTGCTTCCATAACAATGAAAGATACTCTCTCTCGAGCCAATACTGAAGAGAACCACGCATATAAATATCTACACCACACCGCCATTAAATATATGAAAAAGACCCAACCCCACTTGATTAGTAACTACAAACATATTTGATTTTTAATAATATTATTATCTTACGTAAGTTTTATAGCTTTCAGTAACATATACTATATCAAGAAATGGATTCGGAACACCTCAAAATCTGTGCTTCAGTGGCTGGCCATGATAATATCTTTGAAAAATATTGAAGTGGATGAGGTCAAATGACTTTATTGTCAAACGCCTGGCATTAGAAAACAACAACGACAACAACAACATATACTATATATATAAAAATATAGTAAAATATAGAAATCAAAATATAATTTAAGTTATTCTCTACATCTACTTATATAACCCCAAAACGTTTCACTTTCTTATCATCAATATAGCATTAATATGTATAATTAATGAAAAATAGTCACATCATGGTATTAACTACAATAATATTTCATTTATAATAGTAATAATGTCATCAAACCGCCTCAAGTTTTGTAGTTTTTAATATCCAATACACAGCTGTACCCAGAAAATTACACACCACAGAATCGAAGCTGTAAATTATTTTTAGTAAGTTAAGTTTTTAATAACCAATTTAATTTGAGCTCTAAATATGTCAGCATTCTTGCAGATCATGGCCTTCGTGTAATATTCTTTACTGTAGTGTGTATTTTGTTTTATTCTCAAATCCAACACGGCCGACTTGATGCTCGCTTCGCTTCTCCTGAATGCAATTAGCTAGTTCTCAAAACTGACGACAGATGGATTTTGGAAAATAGGAAAATTATGTAGGAAAATTGACATTTCACTGAAGACTACTATTTTTCCGAAAAACTTTGGGTTCCAAGCTTCAAAATGAGGGGCCATTTATTAAAATCCGTTCAGCCGTTTTCTCGTAATTTCCATTACCAGTTCAAATTATATATATAGATTATATTATATTATGTTATATTATATTATATTATGTTATGTTATATTATATTATATTATATTATATTATATTATATTATATTATATAATGACGTGACGGAAAACAAAAGTGGATATTGTAAATGAATTATGTAAACTACAGTAATTAACAGCAAGTATAATAAATAAATACGTCATCATTTTTACGTACAAGTCCGCGTGGTACACGCACCATACATTGATTGTCACTGTTATAATGCATTGCACCTGTACTTTACATTTAAAGCTTTATATTATATTACAGATTATGTCGTGTTGTATTTCACTACTTAACGTTACCATAACAACATGCATTTTTATGATACTTAAAAACTTACCACTTCAGCAAGTGAATAGCAGGTGAGGAGGCTAACCACAGTCACAAATAACAATTTAGTCTTCATTACTGCATATACCTTTCAACCTGTCTATAGTATTTAGTCACTGATATTTCGTTTATATTAAATACTGTGACACGACAAAGCTCCGAGTCATGCAGTCGGTCTACATATTATGAGTCACTAAAAAAACAGATTCTGAAATAAAGGAAGAATACACAAAGAGAGAGATAAATCACGAAGCATGATGGCCTTGGTTTTGTATAGAAGCAAACTATTCAAAAAGAAGAGTGGGTTTAATTTACTGATGGGTTACATAATTCAAAGCTACATTAGTATTTTTTATTCTTACAGAACACAATATGTAATATCTGTGGGTAATGTAACATTTCACTTAATTATTGAAGGCTGGAATATTAATTAATAGAAAGATTACGAACAGTGGTAAATAATAGCGCGCAAATTAATTTCCTTGTATTTCAACATTTGAATTACATATCCCTTTCGATGTTTTAATTATGAATTGTCTATGTTTCAATTTTTCTTCAGTGATGACTATGACTACTTATTTACTTACTTACTTACTTACTGGCTTTTCAGGAACCCGAAGGTTCATTGCCGTCCTCACACAAGCCCGCCAGCGGTCCCTAATCTGAGCAAGATTAATCCATTCTCTATCATCATATCCCACCTCCCTCAAATCCATTTTAATATTATTTTCCCATCTACGTCTCGGCCAACCTAAAGGTACTTTTCCCTCCGGCCTCCCAACTAACACTATATGCATTTCTGGATTCGACCATACGTGCTACATACCCTGCCCATCTCAAACGTCTGGATTTAATGTTCCTAATTATTTCAGATGAAGAATACGATGTGTGCAGTTCTGTGTTGTGCAACTTTCTCCATTCTCCTGTAACTTCATCCCTCTTAGCCCCAAATATTTTACTAAGCACCTTATTCTCAAACACTCTTAACCAATGTTCCTCTCTCAAAGTGAGAGTCCAAGTTTCACATCCATAAAGAACAACCGGTAATATAACTGTTTTATAAATTCTAATTTTCAGATTTTTTGACAGTGGAATTTATGTTTCTGAACATTTCTAACAGTACGTATAAACAGGTTTTTACATTGACTTCCTTTAATATTTGACATTCATATTTTTGTTACGTGATAATTGCTAATGTACCGTGGATGTGGGTAAAGTCAATCAGTGTGTGTGAAATCGATCATTTGCAATTTTTATTGAAGATTATATATTTTCTCAGTTACTTGTTAAAATTTTGTTTTGCTGACTTCATTGCCTGACATTGCAAATGTAAGCGAGAGGGACAACAAAAAGCCTGCGAATGCCAACAAAGGGAACACTATGTAATTACCGTTGAAGTGAAAATTGTTATTTTCAACTTTTTCTCTTAAATGAAAACAAAGTCTTACAAACTTTAAATTACAGTCAGCAATGAAAGGAGACAGGAAGTATACGTAAGTACTTTTCGTTGCGATTGTATCCTGAAATAATAGTTTTGCAGTTCGTAAATGTTAGTATCGAAACTTATTATTTTAAGAAAACTTGTACCTTTGTAGGGTTAAGTCGATCATGCCATAGACCTACTCGAAACAGATAGAACCAGCACTTATAAACAGAAAAGTGTCATAGTATAGCTTATATTGATGGGATAGTGGGGAAAGAGGAAGACGAAATTATGGTGAATTTCTTGCGTAAGAGAAGCACTGCCAAAGGAACATATTTTGTATACCCCTCTGTACCTGACTATGGGAACAACGTAGTTTCTAAAGTGACATGAGGAAGGGAAGATTTCAAATAACATCTGATATAAACCTAAGCAATGTTGAATTGCATTTTAGATTATAATTGAAGCGTGGTATTTCTATGTAAATTTTGAATTCTTGAATCTTTGTTTGTTGGTATGTGAAGTATTAAAATATGTTTTTATGTTTTATAAGTTGGCAATCATAGTCACGATTGTACAGTGGAGACCTAAAGGCCTAATTGTATCGAATAGTATGGTCACAGTAACAAAAGATACACAAAATAATGCTATAGGCGTATATTGAAGATTATTATTGTTTTTACACCCCTTATAATGAATAAAATATATGTAATTCACTTAATTTGTTTTTTTTTTTAAACATAAACAGTGAACGATTTTACTCCGCAATATTTTAAAATCGATCTTAAACTAAAAATTCAATGGTGATCGACTTTACCCTATTTAAGCAGGTAACTTCGATCACAAGTGAAATAAAAAAACAGTATATTATAGATTGTAATTCAATTCTTGTAACGTGTCTTCATAAGTGAAGGATATGACGACAAAATGCTATTTTCTGAGGAACTTCGCTCCATTGCATAACTTCAATATCATTAAAAAATTGCAAAATTTTGATCGACTTTACCCTTTTCTACGGTAATGAATATGATACAGCCAATTGGTTACTTCCTTAACAAGCCTTGTTTGCTGGATTTCACGAGTCTCTGTTGTGCAATGTCGCTCTCGCTTCCTTCAGAGTAAGCGATGTCCCGAAGCTCTCTCTCGTGGCGCTGTATGATTAGACTTGTCCATTAGTACAGTGGGTGGAGATTATTTTGATCTCTCCTGTTGAATTGTGAGACGTCACTCTCTCGTGTCGTATTAGAATGCCATCTCTATAAGACTGAAATGTTTACAGTAATTAAGTTCAGTTGAAATCCAAATGAAGCGCTGTATTGTTGCCCACATCGATGTAGGCGTATAATGCGAAAAGCGCGTATTGCTGTTGGTAGCAGTGATTCTTTATTTAAAGTCCTTTTTTCAAATGTCATGCTTTCAATGACAGAATGATGACGTCGTAACTGTAATGAAGCTCGTGGCTATAGAGAATGGCTGGGAAATCTATCCGTAGAAAAAGTCCTACTCTATAATAGTTTTCCTGTCTTTCGTTCTTTGTTTGTTTTCTCCTCTTACTAGCTTGTTCTGTCTGTGTTTCATTTTCGTCGTCGGTAGATCTGAGGTAATCATATCATTGCATACGATTTCGTGCTTTAAAACCCGACCAAGAAAGACGGAATAAAAAAGGGTAATACAATAATGCGTAGCAGGACTTCCTCCGAGAAGGAAGTGAAGGAAGTGAGTTCTATGTCGCAGATTTACAGCATGGGAAGTAAAGGGAAGAGTTATTAATTAGTGTTGTAATGATGAAGTAATTAGGAGATAATGTTCTTTTTGTATTTATTGTGTCTTTTTTTTTTCTACTTGTATTTTAATGCGTGTGTATGTTTTTTATGTATTACCTTTATATTTATTAGTTGGATTATTTCGTGCAGTCTCAATAAGGAATTGACTGTTTTTATCTCTCTTTCTCTTTTCATATCTTACATTTATTTTATTTTTATTATTTTTGTGAAATTTGGTTTGAAGTTTGATTATTTGTAATTATGATAATTAATGATAACGGTAGTAATAATAATTATTGTTGTTTTACTATTTTATTATTAGTAGTATTATTTCCGTTTTGAAGATTCAAACTGTGCATAGTTATAGCACGAATGGCCGTACGGGCTCGTGCGAAGGATCTTGTGTACATGAGTTTGTATAATTTATTATGCATCAATAAATGCACTTATCTATCTATAAATAAGAAAGTAAAATAAAAGTTCTTGGGACAGTGCGCCAGAGAAATTCCTCTGCCACGTAGAGTTGCAATGCTGATTAAGCTTTGCGTTTGAAAGCGTAGTAATCTCTCCTCTCCTCTCCTCTCCTCTCCTCTCCTCTCCTCTCCTCTCCTCTCCTCTCCTCTCCTCTCCTCTCCTCTCCTCTCCTCTCCTCTCCTCTCCTCTCCTCTCCTCTCCTCTCCTCTCCTCTCCTCTCCTCTCCTCTCCTCTCCTCTCCTCTTTTATCAGTGCCTATTTCAATTCTTAACCCTGATGGGCAGGAGGGATTTTAGGTTTAGTCCACAAACACCATAAACAGGTTCAGTGAGAATCAGTTGAAACCGAATACCGGGTGAAACTAAACATCAACATATTGTCATAATGCTTAGTTCTATGACTATTAGGCTTAGAAGTAGGGCGGATTGGTGTGACTTATGAGGTTCCAACCAGTCTTCGCACTGTTGACTAAAAGAAAAATAAGTATTTAAGGGAGATGTACAGGGACATCATTTTTAACTCTAAATTAATTAACAATTACATCTCTCCCCCCTCTTCGCAATTGAGCCATCATATAGCCAAATGGCTGGTCTCGGAATTGAGACAAATCAACAAGGCTCATGACAACAATCACCTCCTACATAATAGCCAAATTGGCTAGTCTCTTATATGAGACAACTCATCCTGCCTAAGGTATTCCGTGGTTTTCCTCAGGCGTAAGACAAATGTCGGGATGAGCCCTATAAGAAATGGGCCACGGACCTATATGGCCTTCCCCATATATATTCCCCTTTATTATAAACGACGTATGCCCTAGTTCAGAACCTAAATTGTCTATTAAATATACGAGGTCACTCAATTAGTCGCAAATTGAAAGGACAGGGACCTCTCAAATTGCAGATTTAGATTTCACGGCGCTTCTTCCGACGGCCTTCACATGCTTTGTCATCGAACAACAGATGACAGCATCTTGCATCCTAACGGCAAACACCAGCCAGCTCTTCCTCTTCCCGTTCCGTGATCACTTGATCAAATCTCAGTCCCCCTCGCGTATGTGGTACCTAAGAGGTTACGTCCAATTTCGGCTTCCCCTTCAAAATTTTCTAGAGTTCCTTCAGTGGAGCAGCGTAACCCGGAGTGAGACTAGTGGCCAACAGGCTTGGAGCTCACTTATTTAGTTTTGTACAGCCCCCAACCCCTTGCAAGGACGCGTTTTGCGTACCTTTTAAAATTTTTCCTCCCAAATCTCTTTCGATTTTTTCGATTTTTCGACATCATTTTATTTTTAATTCAATTTTTATTGTACCTGAGTTTGTTAATGTACTTCACTTTCACCCCATCTACTAATGAAGTTCCAACTGTCCTCCACACACAACCAAGGCCGCATATAGTAAACACTACTGAGTTAGTGAGTATAGTACGTTCCAAAAATATGTTCGCGTTTTCCAGTGACGATAGAGCTTTCAATATTTAATCATATGTACTGTCGTCCGCTTGCCTACGTCACATCCCGATTTCACCCACCAGCTTCTATTCGCCTCTCTGTAAAGGCTAGTGGCTGGGCTGTCTTAGCTCTTTTCTGGGAACATTAATTTCTGTTAGGAATTGGACGTCTACGTAATATTATACAACTGCTTAAAACAACTAAAATAAAAGGGCCTCGTTAAGTAATTAACTGTCACGTGATTTCCTCCCTTTCTACAACCCTACGACATAACCACTTGGACGGACAGTAGATAGTATGTCTGAGTAATTTTATCTTTTCGGATCGGGCAGAAGTGAAGATTGAATTTACAGTACGTAAGGTATTCTTTTATAGAGTAGGTACAGAATTATTTCAACATGAGTTACTAGTTACGAAGGACGAAACTGCTAATTGGGATTAGGTACAATAGTCTATAGTGCGATGATATGTATATTAGAACTGAAGCCTGTATCGAAATGAACGGCCACCATTTCCAAAAATGTGTTTAAATATCCATATTATGATTATTTTTCAATTTAACTTCATTCTCTATATTGTTCGCTAATGTGCTGTAGACAGTATAATATACACTGCATAATGAATACGTCCGCATGGACAGCTCAGTTCGTGAGTAAAACACTCATTGTTAATACAGTACTGTATTTTGATTAAACAAAAACCTAATGAAAATAATAAAACTCAAAATAGCGATATTTCCTAGTTTACGTAAATGGATGAACTACTTTTCTTCCCTCGTGCACCTAGTAAACTAATTTGTTTCTATATTACGCCAGTATCATCCAACTCCAGTCGTGGAAGGGGGTAACAAACGGTGTTTCCGGTTCTTAACCGTTGATCCAAAGGTATAGCCAGGTTAATATTAGAAATGTTAGTAAAAATAAAATGATGTCCCTGTAATTAGTTCATTGACTCTGTCAGCCTTAGAAGTAGACCGGATTGGTGTGACTTAAGAGGTTTCAACCAGTCTTCGTACTGTTGACTAAAAGAAAAGTTGTATTTAAGGCAGATGTACAAATAAGGAAAACAACAATTATTCACAAAATGGATGAATGTATGAAATAGACGTATTTTACTTTGTGCCATGGCCCGACTGGTAGCGTGCTTGCCTGTTCCGGAATTGCGTTCGTGCGTGGGTTCGATTCCCGCTTGGGCTGATTACCTGATTGGTTTTATTCCCACGTTTTCATAAAATACTAGATGAATATCAGGTGATCGTTTGGCGAATACATTGCCTCATATTCTATCACCAGTTCTATCGACGATATAATATAGTAGTTGATACAGTGTTATTAAATAGCAGAGAAGTCAAATAAAATGTAGAGATAAACAACTTTGTGGCTCTAAACTGTTCAACAACTTAATTTTAAAGTCATCCTTGCATTTAAGAATCACTCACGCTTTTGAAGTTACTCCTTGCGTAACAACACATTAAATATTTATAGGCCTATATACAGGGACATCACTTTATTTTTACCAACATTTTTAACATTAACCTGGCTATACTCGGAAACACTGTTGCCCCCTTCCATTACAGGAGTTTGGTGTTACTAGTGCAATATGTAAACAAATCATTTTACTAGGTATAGGAGGAGAGAAAAGTAGTTAATCCATTTATGTTGTAGGGAAATACGATATTACGATTTTCAGTTTGATCATCACTTTTACGGAATTTATCAAAATACAGTAGAGTAGTAACATTTTTTTTTTCGAAAACTCAACTTTTCAGGCGGCTATGTTCGTTATGTAATGTCTACTTTATTTAGCATATTAATTATTGATGTTATCATACAATATAGAGAGTGAATTTAAATTGAGGGGGTCATAAGTAAAGGGCTGTAAGTGCACTTAAGTTACTTTTGAGAAAATGGGGTTTAAATATTTAAGCTTTCATATAATCGGTGAAATTTTTTATTTAAATTTTAATGTGTGATGCGATTAAAATAACCCTTTGCCACTAAAATTTTAGATACTTTAGCTTACACTGGATGCACTTAACTCATGTTATTACAAATGTCACTAGCATTCCTTTGCTTCTAGCGACCTCAATTCAAAATAAGCTAATCTGAATTTTTAAACAAGTTGCTGAAAATGGTTGCCGTTCATTACAATGCAGGCTTCAATTCAGTACGCATATTATTAAAAACATTTTGAAGCATATTCTCTGAAATTGAATTTATCGTTTCTTGAATATAATTTTTTGGTACGATATTATTAATATAGGTTCTTTCTTCTATAGAAAACGCAACCATATTTCTGAAACACACTATACACTGCAGTGTTTACTTCACTGCTTGAAGACTTCGAATGCAACAGCGGCCGTAAGTTTGTGTGTCTGACGGGAGCAAGGACATTAGTGAAGGGGTGAGAGTGAAGTACATTCAGAAATGCAGGTACAATAAAAATGCAAGTAAAAATAAAATGATTTCCCTGTACATAGATCTCTATGCTTATCTGATAGTTTCCTTATGGTGGTGGATATGGAGTAACTCTATGGGAAGTCCCAGTACATGGTCATTAATGTCCGGAAGTCGGGACAAAATATTACATTTTGGTACAACGTCATATTAGCGTCCTACACGACATCTTATGTACACGAGTTGAATTCTTAAATGCGAAGTTATGGAATAAACTAAAAAAAAAGCAGCTTCATGGGCTTAGTGAAGTAATCGACTTGTATTTTAAGTGTACTATAATTTAATGTTGAATTTTAAGGATATATTCTCATAGACATACCGACTTAAATATCTTCTACGCTGTAATTTAAGCCTTTACCTCCTTTAGCTCCACAAGACGCTGCTGTAAATGCCGTTGCTGTTCTCGCAAAGCACAATTCCTAGTAAATAATAAAATTATTTCGAAAACACTTCAAAATATTTTGTACATCCGCGTCACCATTATGTATTACAATTTCAAACAACTCATTGGCGTCAAATAGATATGTGAATCGTTTCGACTATCAATCACAGTCTAGCCTATACAGTCACGAAGTTCAATACGTAGTAAATATTCATCCATAGATACAAATCAAGATTTCAGGTATAACTCCCTGTAAAGTTGATTTGAATAATTTCGAGGGAAAAATTGTTCCGGTGCCGGGTATCGAACCCGGGACCTTTGGTTTAACGTACCAACGCTCTACCACTGAGCTACCCGGGAACTCTAACCGACACCGATCCATATATATTATACCTGAAATCTTGATTTGCATAATACACGTCACTGTTCGTTAACAGAAAACCACAATTTAAGTCACACGGAGTTAGTGTGCACTCGAAGTTGGTTTCTTGACGGTTGTCAGCCCACTGTGAGGTCTGTGGATATAGAGGGAAAAATTGGATCGGTGTCGGTTAGAGTTCCCGGGTAGCTCAGTGGTAGAGCGTTGGTACGTTAAACCAAAGGTCCCGGATTCGATACCCGGCTCCGGAACAATTTTTCCCTCGAAATTATTCATCCATAGATAGTTGCTAACCACTAGGATCGCTACTATCGCCTCATTACAGACAATACGAAGTAGTACCGACACAGTCTATTGTTCCCAGCACCCTCACAACTCGACTTCGTGGCTGTATATACTAAAATACTGTATAAATGGAACTCTTGGATGAACTCTTTCTCTTGTAAAATTTATTTAGTATAGATAGATATTTTTATAAGTATTTAATTTTTCATTCCAACAATAAAATAATAAATGAATAACGTATTTTGATACTTTATTATTTCAGTGATACAAATCTTTATACAAGGACGCGTGTTAAAAACAGACGTAAGTCTGTGGTGATTTCCGTATATGATCGACTTGAAGACTTACTTGAAACGTTTACGTGTTAAACCTTAACAGAATGTTAAACTTAATTTAAATTTAATCAAAACTTATTATTCGCACACAAAAGAAGTTAATTAATTAATGCGGAGAGTATGCAGAGAGAAGTATTTATATAACATTGTGTAATAATTAAAAATAAATTATCTGTAATATTAATATCTAAATGAAACCAATTCCCTGTAATGATATTAATTTTCTTTATAGTTTCAAACAACTCATTGGGGCCATATTGATGTGTGAATCGTTTCGACTATCTATTGCATTGTTGCCTGAAGACTAGGCCGCATGGAATGAGGAAGTGATTATGTAGTTAACGAGAAGGCTCCGCCTTGTTAAAGGTAGAAACATCTTTACAATTCTAGCCATGTTCATTATAACAATTACGAACAAACCGCAGTTATAGGTATAATATGATCACTTTTTCACCTCAAGACGAAGATAGTGAATTTTCAAGACTTCATGAATTCCATTTTATTATCATCAATTGAAAATATCCATTCTATGTATCTTCTAAACATAAAAATTATGAATCAAAATGATTTCGGTTACAACTTTACATAACTTTGTAATTTTTAGTTCCATGAAGTAGATATCAAATTTTGTTAAACACTATTCAAATAACTATGAAGATTTAGGAGTCAACCACTTCTTTCAGTATTTCGTAATGCACGTTTTTCCACGTAAAATCTTCCTAATAAGTCATGAAATTGACTATCTGCAGTAAATGTAACTCTCTTTATCGTGATAATATCCATTCTTGTGAATTATGGAGACATTTTAAAGATATCTCAGGAAATCTGAAGTATCTCCAGAAAATCTGCCTGAACATCGTCTTACTGCGATAAAACTTTTATTAAGGTTCTAAATCGAAATACCAGCTTGGACCCCAATGCTGTAAATATAGAGGGAGTTTATAAAATGTTATCTGAAATGAACAGTTTGCAATAGAAGTCAAGTTACGTAAATTCAGTAGTTGAAATTATTACCTAAATTTCAATCTTATTCCCTAGACAAACGGGGTAAAACATGTTTAAACTAATTATTGTACAGCCTTAGACAGCTAAAAATGATCGCTCTCTTGTAGCGTAAGTTTTGTTTAACTCCGCTTGACTAGGGAAAGGATGTTTATTTAGTACCTAATTTACTCCTTGAATATATCTTTGTTACAGATTATTCGTAACACTAGACCTATAAATATACAGAAAATGCAATAAACAAACAAACAGAACAAAGGAAAAAATCTTTCATGTGTAAACCTAAGCTCTTACGGAATCAACCGAAGGCTTCCGAAGGGAATTTAGCGTATGGTAGCGGTAATTTTTTTTGCCTAAGACTGACATAACATTGGTTAAGAAGTGATACCTCGTATCTACAAAAATTGTCATTTAGTTTAACTACATTTTCATTAATATTAACTACATTGTTATTATATTTATAAAATTGGACAGTTAAATAATTTGTCCTCGAGTAGATCTTGCAAAGCAGAAACCAGTGGCGTGCCGTACATGGAAGGCAAGCTAAAAAGAAGAAATTTATTGCAGAAATTATCTTTCAATCGTGAGAACTGAATTCTCTATCTTAAAATGGCACAACATTCTTTCTCTGAGAGTCTATCCTTGTCGAGGCGGGTTCGTTAGATTAGATTAGACTGTCTTCTGCAAACCATTCGCAGTAATGAGTACTTCTATGCTCACGTAATTGATGTTTTTTCTGCTAAAGTGAGGGAAATTGCTTTGGTCTTCAAATATATTTACGTGAGTTGGCTGCTACCAGTTTTGTACTATACATATAAGAATTTGTATTATTGGTTCCCTCACATAAAACCGCACGGCTTGCCACTGGCAAAAACATTACTTAAATTAGAGGAAATGTTCTTGTTTTCAATTCAACTTTATGTTCTTACAACATGGTGTTCTTTTCACATTGCATTTTAGAAACTCTGTACATAAGATAGGCCTGTACATTATGTACACATATAATCAAAATCACATAATATAAAATGCACAGACGCTGTAGAATTTTGTTTGAGCGTGTAATTTAAACAACGTAATTGACATACAGTAATATTTACTACATATCAGTTGATCAGTTTGAAAACAACTTACAGTGAAAATGTATGTCATACTAATGGGGATAGAAACATTTCTTGTTTTAAAGCAGAAGATAGGAGTGAATTAATAGTGTAGATTGTTGGTGCTTGTAGTTCATAATAGAGATAAAAACAAATGTAGCTTCTGATGGGATAGAAGAACTTCTTCACTTCACAGTCCTCCAGCCTCTGAAGAAAGGAATTCGCAAGGAATTACTCCGTCTTCTTTGCAGAACTCATCTGTTGAACAAAATAAAAATGATCAAATTATGAATTTCTTGTAGACATCTACCAGGGTCATTTCATAAATAATGCACAGATTGATAGAATTGTGAAGTGGTTGACGAAACACCAATGAAAATTGTCAGTTGCATTTGAGGAAGAAGAAGCACGTGTGTTCGATTCGTCTGTGTTTAGGTTACGAGAGTTAGAAATGGAGTCTACAAGTGTCTCGAGTACTGTGACGATTGAAGATCAAAGCTCGAATCTTTATGTGGCAAAACTTCACAGAAATCCAGAGCGGAGAGGAGTTTGTGGTGAGCTTACAGTGGACCGTAGTACAGTTTTTCGTTGGGCTACTCGTTTTCCTGTCAGCATTAGATGATAATGCAAGACCAGGAAGGCCGAAATCGTTAACAAATGAACAAAGTGTGAAACTTATGGCGGATGCTCTTGAAGAAGATCGTCGAGGGACAAGTGAAGAAATTTTAGATTGTACGACGATTTAACCAAATTCTGTATTCCGTATTTTGAGAAAGAATTTGAAGAAGAGAAACATTTCTGAACGCGATGGGTCCCTCACTGCTTGACTGCTGAACAGATGCAGAAACGTGTGGACATTGCAGACTTGCTAACACTATCGTCATGAAAACTATTAGCTCAAGAGAAATTGTCTTATGGTCCACTGTAAGTTCACCACAAACTCAACCCAAAGCACTGTGGAAGTGTGGATTTCTGTGGTGGGTTCGAACTTCAATAATTGTCACAGTACTCGAGACACGTGTAGGCTCCATGTCAGCTCTCTTGACATAAACACAGAGTAAGGTATGAACTAAATGAAGCACACGCGCTTCTTCCTAAAGTCTTCAACTGCAACAGATGTAATTTTCATTGTTGTTGCGTCATCCATTTCAAAGTTCTGCCAACCTGTACATTATTTATGAAATGAATCTCGTAAATGCAAGAATAGACTCCAAGAATTTAAGTTAGATAAAAGAGCTTATAATTTCTTATAAGTTTTTTCTCACTTTACCGCTCCAACAACAATTAGGGCCTAGTGTATCTGTTAATTTTTCAGTCTATCGCACGGTCCAGTCAGTTCCTTTGTCAGTCTATGCATCCCTTAGTAAGCGCATCTGTTCGTTTCTCCATTTTTCCTGTAGTCGATGAGTCGGTCTGTTTTCACTGATCAGAGTCATTTTCCAGTCATAAGATCCGTTTGTTGACAGGTCTGTTCCTTCGTCAGTCTAAGCTTGCCTGCCAGTCAATCCGTTTTTTCGGCAGGTATATTATCCGTTTTTCGACTATTCACTTCCTTCATCTTCTGGTCCGTCCATTTCTCGGTCGGTCGGTTTATTCGTTTGTCAGACATTTGTCTCATATGTGGTTCAATTTTCGATTAATTCACTCGTCAACCAGTCGATATTCGTTAATCGATCAGTAGATGTGAACTCTCTTCGATTATTCAGTTTATCTTTTTTTCGACAAGTCAGTCTATTTTTGAGCCATCTGACCTGTCCATTGGTCTCCAATTTGATCTATTTTTCGTCGGGCCATTCGATATATTTCTCCATCTTTTAGTCGACAAATCTCTTAGGCTTCTTTCTCACTTTCATCGAACGATCAATGCATTTGTAAAACAAATTTTAACATAGAATTAGCCACTTGCAGTTGACGAACTGGTCAACAATCGCTTGCAGTTGCTCACTACCGCAACTAATTGTCCAGACTGTAGTCGCATCTACACGAGTTGGTGCATTATAATATTTGGCCTGCGGGAAAATGCACATAAGTAAAAAAAAGTTGATTTTTCTGTTGTAGGCCTACCTAATCACATAAGTCTAATATTTTTTCTAATATTTGAAATAATAAATTTTCTTGTATTTTAAATTGAAACATAACATACATGAATTTCATTATTATACTTATATTCAGTTAAGAGTAAATGAAAAAGAAAGTCTCTCCTGAAAAATTATTATTTTTTTACTTATGTGCCATTTCCCGCCGACTAAACTATTTTTAATTGCGTCATTCATACTAGGCAATCGATCGTCACGACTATCAACGTTCTGCAGTCAGTCATGCTTTAAAACAGCATGCAGGAAGTCGTTTCAGTATTGTCCTCTTGTGAAAATGTATCGATTGTGATTGTGGATCATCAAATGACTTTTTTAACATTTGGAAACAATTTAAAAATTCCTTCTAGCTTCCTATAAGTCGTCATAACAATCCATTTTCAAGTCGAGCACTAACATTAGGAAGATCGTGATATTTTCTTCCTTTCTTTGTTTCCTATTTCTCAGTAGCAGCATTACCTCTCCATTCTTCGGCGCCATAACGAAAGACACAGAAGAAAATGTGTCATCAAAGAGATTATTATTTCTTGCAGTGATCACATCAACAACTAATCGCCGCCATCGATCTTCTAGTGAGAAAGAGTACTTAGTTGCTCATGGAGGGCGTTACACTTTGTGATGAGGGTACTAAGGAAAGGTTCTGATAAATCCAAAGAGATTGCATATAAATCACTAGTTCGTCCAGTAATGGAATATGATGCTTCATGCATCCTTACAGATTGGAACATATTAAGACACTGGAAAATATTAAAAAACGGGCTCTCAAGTGTTGTAATAATTCACCATTAAAATGGGACACACTCACGGACCGAAGAACGCGAATTCGATTATGCGCACTGTTCAAAACATACAGAGGTGAGCCTGCCTGGAGATAAATAAAAAATAGGTTGCAGCCGCCAAATTACTCTTCAAGGAACGACCACTCATATAAATTGAGGGAAAGAAGGCAGAGGACGGACACTGGAAAGATTTCTTTTCTCAATCGTACTATCAGGGACTGGAATGCTTTACTTGCAGACTTACTAAAGACTTTACCAATAACCAAAAAAGTATTTAAAAATAGGCTTAAGGACTTTACTAATAGACGGTATTATATTATACACACTAGTTAAAGGGTGTAATAGATATCTTGTTATTTGAAGTGTTCTATTAGTGAGAAAGTGTGTTGTGTCAGTGAAGTGTGTAGTGTGAGTGAAGTCTATTGTGTAAGTGAAGTGTGTTGGTGTCAGTGAAGTGGCTGTGCAAAGTATTTGAACAGTGAAATGGTTAGAAGTGTTAGTGAAATCAGGTAGAATCAGTGCAGTGAGTGAGTTGACAGCGAAATAAGTGTAGTGCCGAAAGGTACTTGTGCAGATTTGAACCTGTCAGAGTCGTGGGTCTTAGTTCGAGCTTAGGGTTAAGATGCAAATTAGATTTACTTTAAATGTTATTTTAAGTGACCATGCATCGTTTTAATTTTAGGATGCTCCTTGTTATTATTATTATTATTATTATTATTAGTATTATTATTATGAATTATTGTTTTTATTAGTTGTGTTTATTATTAATTGTCATTATTGAGTGTAATTAGTTACCACTGCCACCGGGTATATACCCATTTGCAGTGTGAATAAATACATACACATACATAATTTTTCGGTACTTAGTCGACGTATTTCTTTGTCGATCTGTCGATGCGTTCGCTAGTTAATCCATTTTGCACGTCTGTCAGTGAATCTATCTGTTCAGCAATCAACTAACATGTGCAGTGGAAGTCTCTTCGTTTATTTCATCATTTAGTATTTACATTAGGTTGTATAAATAGTACAGGACGCCCTGAGGAGATGTGTCGAGGTGATTTTTGTAATTGCCGCATGCTAAATTACTCATGTAATGGACTCTAAATTAGTTTCATAGTCACTACATATAAAATGTCAAAAGAGGCGTTAAATAGGCGAGTTTTTCTGCTATGCGTGTAGTTACACTTTGATACTCACCAGAGTCTTCATTGAGAATGTCAAGAAACACTTCCATGTCTTGTAACTCTTCATGCATTTTCCTTCACTAGCTGAAATATATAAAAAGAAACAAACAGAAAATACAGTAAAAGAAAAAAGTGCATATTCGTAATACGCCCAATGAAATAAGAAAGAAACTAATGTGTGTAAAGAAATTACCACACTATTAAGTGGTGATATACATCGGTTCAACACAAAATGTAATAATAAAAGTGGAGTAGAAATACTAATCAGCCACAAATTGAAATAATAATTTAGTTTTCCTTTACACTTCCGAAGAAGGCAACAAAAAGAAAAGAAACCGAATATTTTATGTAAAAAATCAAAAGTAAATATTTTTCGTTAAATGACGATGTTAACACAAGAATCATGAATATACACCAATTCTAATATTAGTAGGAAAATTTGGAGCGAAACACTTAAATACTGACTGACAAGAAAATAACGGACGCAACTGGGTTCTGGTAGATCCCAAATGTACTGTAATTATGCTGCGATTTACGTAAAGCTTGGAGAAGTCTTTATGTGATATAAAGTACACAAATACTTTCAAGTGATATTTAAATATCACATCAACTTTAACCAGAAATTACATATTTTCAGTCGTCTCTTAATTCTGAGAGCAATGATGTACCTTTAAAATGCCCAGGTTTTAATCGATGAACAAATTATTACATAATTATTAAACAAATACTTCGTGATGTCATGTTCCTAATGCATTCACATAACGTGTTTTAAAGCATTAACTCAGGTTCAAAATGGCATGTTTTCAAAAGGGTCCTGAATTAGTTATTAAAAAAGTAAATGTGCCAACATTTATGTATTAACCAAAAAATACTTTTCACATAGTTTTCTTGAATCATACATATAACACAATGGCACTTACCACAAATTTTATGGTGTCAATGACATTTATATACAGGATAATTTAACCATAATCGGGGTCTTTTCTTTTACTACATGTAAATTTAGGACATGTGAGACTTACCTATTGAATTACATTCAGTCACACCTTTCTTGTATGTCCCTTCGTCGAAACTGCGTCCATCTTCTTCAAACGCTTTTTTAGCAACCTGAACTACGTAATCAACTTTCAAGTCTCCATGTTTCATCTGGAAAAAAAATGTAACACTTTTGCCAGCGTAAATTACTTACACCGTATATGCTTCTAATATTTCCGATTATATTCTAATTATAACTTACATGTATATATGTGCACATTTTAAGAGCTTAATCGTTGGTTAGAGTACAAGCAAATAATCTGATACCATACTAATCCCACATGAATATATTTCTTAGAAAAAATTCCCTAAACTTTAACACAGTTTTGCTCGATAATTACTATCCCAGCGACTCTGAGTTTTACTCTCTGCAGTTTTCAAATGAAGTTTACAGTTTCCTTGAAAATTAAATAAAAAATTAACACGTATCGTTATTTCATACCATTAGGAAGTCTGTCAGCCCTGCTGCAGTTATTCTGACCGAGTGTGTGTGTGTTTTCGTAGGTGACTCGGAGTTGCGCTGTTGCCAAACTACACAGAATTGGCTTAACTTCTTAATTAAACATGCACTTAGCTATATATTGTGACAGCTGCACCGGGGATCGAACCCGTGTCCGACAGGGCGCGCGGCAGGCGAAACGCTGGTACGGGGAGCATCTGCATGCTGAGAGGGCAGAGTGGCGGTGTACTACTGTAACGCGCGAGGGGAGGTTGCGCGCGCATCTGGTGCTTGCCTAGAATGGAAGGAAGCAAACTGCTACGTGCGGAGTGAAGGGGGGGACGGACTCTCCCGAACGTCCAGAAGTCCGTCGAAGTGGAAATCCAGATTATTCGAGAGTGGAATCTTTGGCGAACTCTCCAGAAACTATAGTTTGGTTATAAAAGTCAGTCAGTAAGCGATTCAGTCTTGTGTAGCAGTGAAGCCAGCTTCGAGACCAGAGCGCGACTTGAGTTGTGTCCGTAACTGTGAAGCCTGAAGCCCGGAGTTCGAGTGCAGTGGACCGCAGTTGGGGGACCTGAGTTCGAAGTTCAGCGGATCGTCTCTGAAGGTCTGGGGTTCGAGATTCTGTGAACGCGAGTGACTGAGCTAGAAGAACTAGCCAAGACAAACGAGCTGTGAACTGAGAACTGACAGTTCTGCGTTGTAAATAGTGCTTTGTGAATATTAGTTAAGATTAACAGTTCATTGTTGTTCGTAATAGTCCAAGTAAATTGTCATTGTCGTCTGTGGAGTGCAATAACGAATACTGTGTTACTGTGTAGAAAGTGAAGAGTTATTGTTGAGATAATAAAATTACATTGTTGTTCAGTAATAAAAAGTTACAATATGTTATATATAAATAAGGAGCTTGCGTCCAAAACAAAACAAGTCCATAATTTTACGAAAATAAGTTTATGATGTCCAAAAATAACTCGATAAATTTAATGTTAACACATCTGATTTCCAATATTAATTTGTAGGTAGCCCCTCGGTGACCTCATAAAATATTACATTCATAGTATTAATGTCAGGATCGATTTCAGTTTTTTTCACTTCCTGAAAAATTTGCATTCTTGGACGCAAGCCCCTCCAATTCGTGTAAGGAAATGGGCAAATGACGCAATTGTAACAACCTTTCAAATCCTGACATTGATTCCATTAGTTTCAATATCTATACTAATAATAAATCTGTAGCCAAAATTTGTCTGGTAATTTTTTAATTTTGGTGTTAACATGTATGATTAACAATCCTGAAACCGGAAATCGCTTTTTTCATAGTTTTGTTTGTATGTCTGTCTGTCTGCCTGGATGTTTGTTACTTTTTCACGCGATAATGGCTGAACCGATTTATATGAAAATTGAAATTTAAATTAAGTTCGTCGTAACTTAGACTTTAGACTATATTGCATTCAAAATACTTTATTTAAAAGGGGAGTTATAAGCGGGCTTGAATGAAATACATCGAAATATCTCCCTTATTATTAATTTCCATGAAAAATATTAAATAACAAAAGTTTCTTTAAAAATGATTTCCGATACGTTTTATTCCGAGCAAAATTTTTATGGGACCAAATTGCACCAAAAACGGATGTTCTCTGAACCAAATGATCATATTTTAGTTATCTGCATGTAATAACAATTAAGAAACATGTTAAAGGAATTATCATTGCACTAAATGAGTGCTCTCTGGACAAAAATGATCGCATTTTAATTATTTAAATACAATTTAAATTAAGTGCCATATTAAACGATTTACCCTTCTATCAAACACGAATGTTCCCTGGACCAGATGTCCTATTTTAATTATGTAATTACTTCATATTTATTTCTAACAAGTGCAGCGGAGTGCACGGGTACAGCTACTTTTAAATAAATCTCAATGTACAGATGGCAGTGATAGCAACAAAGATGAAGGTGAATAGGAAGAAAGAAAAACAAGATGATTATGGTGATGATGATTATGATTATAGTTATGGTATTAGTGAACGTAAGAAAAATAAAAATTGTGAATAGAAATAGTTAGAAAATTTGAAGATGTGTTGAAAATATTCTGGAAGGTGATGGCAAAAAAAGAATGTAATAAAAATATCGGGAAGACATTAATTGATATGTGGAGATGTGGACATAGGTATCAACTTAAATATAGAAATAATATAACATATTAATATTAGAATACATTTGATTGCAAAAAATAACTTACCACCCCTGCTTTGCTGAGGAGACAGGCAACAAAACACTGAAAATAGAAATTCAGCAGGCTTAGTTACGTCATTAGAGTAAGAGATCATTATACAATATCAGTAAAACATAATCTTTACCCTTTGGCTTTCATTTTCTTCGTCTTTAGCGATTTTACTTCTCTGCATTTCTTCAGCGTCTTCTGAAATATGAATTAATATTGAAGGTTTAGGTTTTTTCCTCATATGTTAAACCTAATCGTTAAGAAAATCTTGATAATTGTTAAACCCACTTAATATCTCTATACAGAGTATAAATATAGAGTGTTAGTTGGAAGGCCGGAGGGAAAAAGACCTTTGGGGACGCGGAGACGTAAATGAGAGGATAATATTAAAATGGATTTGGGGGAGGTGGGATAAGATTGTAGAGACTGGATTAATCTTGCCCAGGATAGGAACCCATGGCGGGCTTATGTAAGGGCGGCAATGAACCTCGGTTCCTTAAAAGCCATAAGTACGTAGTATAACTTGTTAGTGTCTAGATACTCACGGTCACTAATTCCGGTAGCTTCCTTGCATACCGGAATGTATTTTTCCGGTAAAGCATGAAACTGAAAGAGATTTTAAATTATATATTATTTGCATTTATGGAAACAGTTACAGAGGGACAATATTTTACTTTTTTTCTATTTCCAGTCCTACGTTGAGAGATCACGACGCTTTTAACAGAGAAAATATTAAGTTAACATCTAGACCTACTCGCAAACTGTCCACATACACCACCACTGTAGACAGACAAGTATAGAGAATCAGCAATCCACATTAAGCATAAGGTTGCGAATTTCGAGTCTGAAAAAAAATTAGCAGCTTCGGTCTTCAGTTGTACAGGCACTTGTGCTGTAGTACTCAGTGCCGAAGGGATTATCCCTTTTGTAAAGTTTTTATTGATGCTTGAATTCCGTAATTAATTTATATATTAATTGTTTACATGGTGCAGAGTCTATGTGGGTAATTAGAAGTGAGGCTTCCATGTGACCTGACTAAAAGTTTCTTTGTAATCTAAGTAATAAATTGATAGAGTAATTTGAAAAAGGCCCTTAATTGACAAATTGGCTGCGTAAATTTTGAAAAAATAAGCCTAGCATCGCATACAATGCTTAAGATGTGAACACTGGTAACACATTAGATGCAGAATTTATATGGAAGTCAGTGTTTTGCTAGTTATACAGGGACATCATTTTATTTTTACTAACATTTCTAATATTAACCTGGTTATACCTTTGGGTCAAAGATTAAGAACCGGAAACACCCCCTTCCACGACTGGAGTTCGATGATACTGGTGTAAAATACAAACAAATCACTTCACTAGGTGGAGGAGGGAAGAAAAGTAGTTAATCTATTTACGTAAACTAGGAAATATCGCGATTTTGAATTCGATACTTTTCATTAGTTTTTTTTGTTTAATCAAAATGCAGTACAGTATTAACAATGAGTGTTTTTACTCACGAACTGAGCTGTCCATGCGGACGTATTCATTATGCAGTGTATATTATACTGTCTACAGCACATTAGCGTACAATATAGAAAATAAAGTTAAATTCAAGAATAATCATAATATGGATATTTAAACACATTTTTGAAAATGGTGGCCGTTAAATTCGATACAGGCTTCAGTTCTTTTGTGCATATTATCGCACTATAGACTATTGCATCTAATTCCAATTGCCAGTTTCGTCCTTCGTACTAGTAACTCATGTTGAAATAATTCTGTACCTACTCTATAAAAGAGTATCTTACGTACTGTAAATTCAATCTTCACTTCTGCCTGATCCGAAAAGATAAAATTACTCAGACATGCTATCTACTGTCCGTCCAAGTGGTTATGTCGCAACGTCGTAGAAAGGGAGGAAATCACGTGACAGTTAATTACTTAACGAGGCCCTTTTATTTAAGTTATTTTAAACAATTGTATGGATATAATATTACGTAAACGTCCAATTCCTAACAGAAATTAATGTCCTCAGAAAAGAGCTAAGACAGCCCAGCCACTAGCCTTTACAGAGAGGCGAATAGAAGCAGGTGGGGGGAAACCGGGATGCGACGTAGGAAAATAGAAAATGATGCAATATTGAAAGCCCTTTCGTCACTGGAAAACGCGAACATATTTTTGGAACGTACTGTTTACTATGACCGTAAGGCTACTATGACTGTATATGCGGTCTTGGATCTGTGTGGAGGACAGTTGAACTTCATTAGTAGAAGGGGTGGGAGTGAAGTACATTCAAAAACTCAGGGACAATAAAAATTTAAGTAAAAATAAAATGATATCCTTGTATAAGAAAATTAAGAAGTACTCATACCGCATAATTGGACTTCCTAACACCTTTCGCTTTTATCAGTACCTTATACACAAATTAGAATGTTTAATGACTCGATTTATTCTGGACATCTATTTTTCTCACACGAATAGTAATGTTGTAATATGGGACAATACTGTCCCGTAATACCACCAGTCATACTGTACGAATGATGTAATTTTTAGTTAAAAATTGAAAAACTAAATCTGTACAAAGGAATTAACAACACATTTTTTGGCTAATTAAAGAAATACTTCTGAATAGTTCATTGTCTATTTGTAATCTTTTTTTTTACCCTTAAAATTAAATAAGAAAGGTATTTCACTAACAACTTCTGCCAGGCACACCAATGTATTTGCGGAGGAATTGCTGATATTTACGGTCATCATGCACTCAGCTGTGCGAGGAGCAAGGGTCGCATTCCCAGACATACATCACTCAATGATATCATTAAAAGATCTCTGACTTCTTGTGGCATCCCGTCTCTTTTGGAACCACCAGATATTAGTCGCGCGGATGGTAAACAACCCGATGGTCTGACCTTGATTCCATGGTCTAGAGGAAAATCTTTAATTTGGGACTCCACTTGCGTTGACACTCTAGCTCCATCTTACTTGCCGAATACCTCCAGACGCACAACATCTGCTGCTGAATTAGCCGTGAAGAAGAAAGTCAATAAATATGCTCATCTTTTAGACAATCATATCTTTGTCCCATTTGCTGTGGAGACCTTCGGTCCTTGGAGTCATGACGCTAAAGTTTTGGTATCTCAAATCGGCCAAATTTTGATCTCCATTACTGGTGATCGCCGTTGCACTACTTATTTGCGTCAACGCTTAAGTATTGCTATTCAACGCGGAAATGCAATGAGCGTTTTGGGTACTCTTCCAGAGTCCAGCCCTTTGGACGAACTTTTTCTCCTGTAAATTTTTTTATCTCTATGTAAATGTTTATATTTAGTTTTTATTTAGACAAAATGATCAAGTGAAGGAAGTTAAAATGGGAACATATAAGTTTGAAAAAGTAAAAGAATTTACATATCTCGGATCAATATTGACAGCAAATAATGACCTAAGGAATGAGGTACAAAGAAGAATAAATCTGGCTAACAGGGCATATTATTCACTTTTACCAATTGTTAAAAATAAAATAATATCTAGAGAAATCAAAATCAAGATTTACAAAACCCTAATAAGACCCATTATAACATATGGTACAGAAACATGGGTTCTGAATAAAAATACATGCAAACAACTAGCAGTATTTGAGAGGAAAATCTTAAGAAGGATGTTCGGAGCAATTGAAACAGTGGATGGATGGAGAGCCAGATATAATAATGAGATATACGAACTGTACAAGGAATCGGATTTGGAGGCGCACATAAGATGTCAAAGACTGAGATGGTTGGGACACGTCATAAGGATGGAAACAACAAGGAAAGTGAAGATTGTCTTCAATAACAACCCAGATGGAACCAGATTAAGAGGAAGACCGAGAACAAGATGGTGGAACTGTGTACGAGTGGATGTGAATAGATTAGGAATAAGGAATTGGAGGGAGTTGGCGATGGATAGAGAAGGATGGAAGAGAGCCATAGAGGAGGTTAAGGCCCACCTGGGCTGTAATACCAAATAATAAGAAGAAGAAGATATGTGTAATTGTAACGGTGAAAATATTGTTGATGAAATAATTTTTT
This sequence comes from Periplaneta americana, assembly GCF_040183065.1. NCBI lineage: Eukaryota > Metazoa > Arthropoda > Insecta > Blattodea > Blattidae > Periplaneta > Periplaneta americana. The sequence continues at coordinate 225,309,912 of NC_091117.1, forward strand.
ATTTATTTATTTTTCATAAGTGTATATTATTTTTGGGAGTGTTTTTGTAAGTAATTTTATGAGGTTGTTATTGATATGCTGATAAATTATTTGTACGAGTAATAAAGAAATTCACAACTTCGAATTAACTCTGAAAATATTGAGATTGGGACACATATATGATATTTTTTGCTGAGAATGTCTTCGGAAATAAACTTCGTAATGGACGGTAAATCCTTGTGAATCACCCCATATGTTGTATTATATTATGTTATATGTTATCTAACGTTGTGCTATGTTATATGACGTAATGTTATCTTAGTTATGTCACGTTATACGTAAATTACACATGTTTAACTTTACCTTAAGTTATAAAGTAAAAAAATCCACACTTACAGCCAGTATAGTTGAAGAAAAGCAAGTTACACTGAAAATTATAATGAGTAGTTTCATGGTTTATCTAGCTTTTTCACAGCAGCACACTACTGTTTATTACCACTCTCGTTGTCGAAGTGATGTAGTTCGTTTTGTTTGACCTTTGCAAGTGACGGTATCGTGATGTCACATCCGCAGTGTGAGAAAAAAAAAGTAGATTGAATCTGAAACACACTACAGTGAAAGATCAGCAGAGATAAAATACGGGGAATTAAGTCGTGTACTAGGATGTTGGCTTCTTTCCTGCGTACAACCGTAACAGTGCGCGCCTCTTGATGTTGGTTCTCAGCATCTCCTTTCTCTTGATCTGCAGTGTATATTGTTCCCTACTAGAGACTGATCGTCACGTCCTGGACACGTGACTGTGAAGGTCCTTCAGTCTTGTTTGTTTGCCTCATTTCCGTTCTCTGTTTATTTTGTGGGATCACAGGTGGCAGAGATTTTTTTTTCGATACTCAGGCTAGCTGGTCCATCATTTCCTCAGGACACGTGTACTTTATCTCGTACATGGGGAACGTTCCTTTACTAGTCTTTCCATGAGTTTAATGTATGTATGTATGTATGTATGTATGTATGTATGTATGTATGTATGTATGTATGTATGTATGTACTTATTTTATTTATTTATTTATTTAACCTGGTACAGATAAGGCCATCAGGCCTTCTCTTCCCCTCTACCAGGGGATTACAACTACAACATTACATGTATGTATTTATTCACACTGCAATGGGTATATACCCGGTGGCAGTGGTAACTAATTACACTCAATAATGACAATAATAAACTTATGAATTAAAAATACAATTAATGATAATACTAATAATTAATACTAATAATAATAATAATAATAATAATAATAATAATAATAATAACAACAACAACAGGGAATGTACTAAATTAAATGAAACAATAACTTAAAATAACATTTGAAATATTCTAATTTGTATCTTAAAACTAAGATCGAACTAAAACCCACGAGTATGATATGTTCATATCTGCACAAGTACCTTTCAACATTACACTCATTTCGCTGTCAACTCACTCACTGCACTGGAACTACGACACATTTCACTGATTCTATCCTGATTTCACTAACACTTCAAAAACATTTCACTGTTCAAATAATTTGCACTGCCACTATAACCTATAAAGCTTCAATGACAGGAACACGTTTCACTTACACAGCACACTTCACTGACACGACATACTTCTTCACTGATACAACACACTTCACTGACACAACATAATTCTTCACTGATACAACACTTCAATAACAACATATCATTTACACCCTTTAAGTACTGTGTATAATTACCGTCTATTAGTAAGGTCCTTAAGCCTATTTTTAAATGCATTTTTGGTTGTTGGTAAAGCCTTTAGTAAGTCTGCAGGTAAAGCATTCCAGTCCCTGATAGTACGATTGAGAAAAGAAAACTTTCCAGTGTCCGTCCTCTGTCTTCTTTCCCTCAATTTATATGAGTGGTCGTTCCTTGAAGAGTAATTTGGCGGCTGCAACCTATTTTTTATTTCTCTCCAGGCAGGCTCACCTCTGTATGTATGTATGTATTTATTTACACTGCAAGTGGGCAAGCACCCGGTGGCAGTGGTATATACAATATTAACAATACACAGTTAAAATGATAAGCTATACACAATAAAATTTACAATACATAATACAATTTACAACACATATACAATTTTATACACAATACAATAAGAATACACAATACAATTTAACACAATAATAATAAAACATAAAATAAAACACCTAATTTTACAACACAACCTACATAATTATGTATAGGTCCTACATAAGTTTTAATAGTCTTTCACTTTACTCTCATCTCATTCCCTGTAGTGGCACTATGACGCATTTCACTGACACTTTAGCACACATTTCACTGACACTCTGTAACACATTTCACTGACACTATAGAACACATTTCATTGACGCTATAAATTATCACTGATCGGAACTGTTCACTGCACTGTAAAACCATAACTTCACTGACTCACCTCGCTTCACTGATACAACAGTTCAAATAAGTCAAATAATTGCATTCTTATGCATACTTATAAACAGAACTACATTTAAACTAAACATTTCTAGTCTAAGGCCCTCTTACACGCTATTTTTAAATAATTTACAATTCAAACCAAGGAAGTAAACTCGTCAGGCTAGATAAATACATGTCACCTTAAAAAATTAAATGTTGAATGTCACCTTAATTTTAATTTTCACTTTATACACAACTCTTTAAATTATTCTTGAGTCTCCTTAAGGAAGGACAGCCCTCAAAGACCGCTGCAGGTAGGTCATTCCAGTCATTTATAGTTCTATTTAAAAATGTGAATTTACCTACATCCGTTTTCTGTTTCCTACATTTGATTTTAAAATCATGATCGTTCCTACCATAGTACGTTGGCTTTTCTAACCGAGCCGTTATGTCTACCCATGCTTTCTGACCTAGATGTGCTCTATACAATGATGTTATTCTAGTTTTCCTACGTATGTTTTGAACAGTGTGCATAATCGAATTCGCGTTCTCCTGTCCGTGAGTGGACTACAATTACAATTATAATTACAATTAATATTGAATTTACAAATACAATAAAAATCAAAGTACTAAAAGAATTAACAGACTAATAAAAGCTAGACAGTTTATTGTAAAAATTAAGAAGAGAGAAAAAAAATATATTAACTAAGTAAAAATTAAACCTACTCTACGCAGTAAGAAAATGCTTAATAAGCTTGCTTTTGAACGCTACTAAATTCCGACAGTCTCTGATGTCACTGGGTAGGGTATTCGACAAGCGCGAAAGCGAGATTGTGTATGATGATGAATACGATGATGTCTTATGTGTTGGTATGGCTAGTATGAGGCTATTTTACGTGCGTGTGAAGAGATTGTGATATGATGACAGGTAACTGAAACGGGAGGCAAGGTAGGTAGGTGTAGACTTGGAAAAGGAGAACAAGAGAATGAAAATTTCTACGTTTCGTTAAGCCGTAGCCAATTTAGAGTTTGGAAGGATGGGGTAATGTGGTCAGCGCGACGGACATCGCAGACGAAGCGAACACAAGAATTATGAACACGTTGTAATCTTTGCGACTGGTTGACATTGAGATCGGTCAGTATGTATGTATGTATGTATGTATGTATGTATGTATGTATGTATGTATGTATGTATGTATGTATGTATGTATGTATGTATGTATGTATGTATTTACACTGCAAGTGGGCAAGCACCCGGTGGCAGTGGTATACACAATATAAACAATACACAATAAAATTACAATACAATACACAATACAATTACGTACACAATACAATAAGAATACACAATACAATTTAACACAATAATTACAATTAATAGAGAGAAATAAATCGTCCGGGCTTAATTAAGGATGACCACGAGGATCCGGAAAATTATAGCAAATAAAAATATAATTAATTAAATATGAATATTGTTATAAAAATAAAATGTAATAATTAAGCACCACTGATTATCAATTATAAAATAAAATCTTACAAATTGACTTTAAAATTATACTTATAACTAAAAGATTTTATTTATAATTAGCATATCCTTAATTAAGGCGTTCTGAGTGGTTTAAATGAAACTTTATAATCTGCAGGGAATCTTTAAGAATTTGCGAGATGATTTTTTTGAATTTCAAAAGATGATATTGATAATTGTTTTAAAAAATATATGTAAATTTTGGTAAAGAACTCCGAGCACCAAAAAATAAACCTGTCACTGACCAATTGAAGAGAGGGATGTTATACTTGGCACTAAGGTAGAGAATACAAGGTTCATAAATGGCCCTCTTTTCATGATCAACCTGATGAGCTTGGTTTAGATCTCTCTCCATGCGTCTAGTTGGATCTATGATAATAGCCTTTTGTTGTTGCCTGTTTATTGCTATTATATCCGCTCTTCTGTGAAAGTCGTCTTCAGAAATGCAGTGGACCTCTTCATGACCTTCCCAACCCTTGTTCCGAAGAAACAATAAAATAACCTAATTAATAAATGAATCTAATTGAACAATACAACCTATATATGTATAGGCCCTACATAAGTTTCACATTGATACTGATAATAATCTTTCACTTTACTCTCATCTCACTCACTGTAGTGGCACTATGACGCATTTCACTGACACTTTAGGACACATTTCACTGACACTATAGAACACATTTCATTGACGCTATAAATTATCACTGATCGGAACTGTTCACTGCACTGTAAAACCATAACTTCACTGACTCACCTCGCTTCACTGATACAAAAGGTCAAATAAGACAAATACTTACACCCTTATGCATACTTATAAGCAGAAAAGCTAAACATTTCTAGTCTGAGACCCTCGTCAGGCTAAATAATTACATGTAACTAATAGTGTAGACGTTGAACAAATACTATTTAGCTTGCATTTGTTTTAATATAGGTACGGTGTGAGTAAAAAGTACGGAACAATTCTTGTAACTTTATTTCTAATTTTGTGAAGAAACTATTTATACAAAAGGTGTAATTTTCAAGTGCTGTGCTTTTCGTTTATAAAGAGTGTGCCAATGACTGTTTTTTTTAATGGCACCATGTACTTATTTCCACATTTCTGCATTCTGCAGGGCTCAGTACGTACAAAATCACATTTTTTGCCTTTTATAAACTATTTTTTTTGTAAAAATTACCTCCTTTGATGGCAATGTATGTGTACTGAATAAAGGGAAATTTTAATATTTCAGTACATCGATTTGAGGAGGCTTTGGATTAAACAATTGCAGACAAAATCTAATAGAAACAAGTGAATGAAGCTAATAGTCTTGTTCCATGGTGTCAACACGTTATTAGCGTCCGCATAAGACAACACATGACATCATATTGATCACCAGCAAAATAATATCCTTGCTGTTCGCGGGATTCTAACCCAGAAACTGTTACCTCTACTCAGCGACACTACTCAATATTTCAGTTCTAGTGCTGTTAAGGGTGATATCAGTGTCTAATTACATAGAATGCTACAGACTTTAGTGCTCCTCTTGTGAAAACCAGACAAAAAGGAGAATTATGTCAATGGATAGTCGTCCTTTCCTTAATTTTCAATAATGCTCTTTGACATTAACTTCGCGCTTGTCATTCGAGATCAACTTGGCCGAAGTTTCGGAGAAAAATGGATAGGCCAAGGTGTTCGCCTACATGATATATAAAACGACAGAATAAATCTCAATCTTGTAACTATTTCTTCGAATATAAAAGCTTCATAATGCTTATAAATAGACATAACTTAATAGTTTATATTTCCAATAAATGAATAAGTATTAATAATAATAATAATAATAATAATAATAATAATAATAACAATAATGGTTTATTTTAACTGGCAGAGTTAAGGCCATTCGGCCTTCTCTTCCACTCAACCAGTATGATAGAAAATTACTACAATGCTATGAATATAACATAATTAATACAATACAATACAATTCAATTCAATACAATACTACAATACAAGACTATATAATACATAATTAATATAATACAATGATAATCCTTTTCATCTTCACAACACCAACAAAATAATTATGTAATAATAATAATAATAATAATAATAATAATAATAATAATAATAATAATAATAATAATAGTAATAGTAATGATAGTCATACCTAAATTAAATTAAATTATTAAACTCGATCACAATTATAACTTCAAATTTGACTGCGCCCATAAGAAATCGTTTAGCCTTTTCTTGAAAGTGGTTATTGTCTGGCAGCCCCTAATCTTCTGAGGTAGAGAATTCCATTCACGGGGGACTGGGACAGTAAAAGAGGATGAATAGTGGGATGTTCTATGGGCAGGAATTGCTAGAATTTGGCTCTTCTGTGACCTGGTGTTTAGATTGTGATTGGAGGATAAGTAGTTAAACCGGGAACGAAGATAATTTGGAGTAGAAGTGTGGAGAACTCGAAACAGAAGAGACAGCGAATGAAGTGTTCTACGGTTACTAAGTTGCAGCCAGGATAAAGATTTGAACGAGGGTGTAATGTGGTCAAATTTGTGAGCATTGCTGATGAATCTGACACTCATATTGTGCACACGCTGCAGCTTGTTCGAAAGGTCAGTTGTCAAGTCTGTAAGTATTACGTCGCAATAGTCAAACAGTGGTGTACGAGGGTTTGCACTAAAGTCTGTTTTAATTCTGGCGGGAGGAAGTTTCTGAATGGGTTAAGAGAATGCATGGTATAGCACACTCTCTTGGATATTTCCTTTATTTGGCATTCCCAATTTAAATTTTCGTCCAAGAAAATGCCGAGGTTTCTGACGACGGAATAGTACGGAATAGTGGCATTATTTACTTAATAATTGGGATATGTCTGACTTCTGTTATTTATATACGTTAGAAAATAAGTAAATAACTTATTTTAGTTAATTATAAAGAGGGAGATGTCCGCTAAAAAGACGTCTATAACCAATGGTATTTTCTAAACTGCGAACACTGTATAGTTTTCTATATATAACAGAGCAAACGTAACTAATTAGCAACTATCATCGTGGTTTGCCATCCATTATTCATTGGTTTCAACAATAGTGAATTATTTGCATACCGTAGCTATTTTCGGTGCTGCATTTATTGAGCGAGATGACATATCTGTAACATTTCCTGAGGTTTGCTAAAAATATAAGCTTCGCTGGAAAAGTATTTCGACCCACTCACACACACACACACACCGATGGTGTCTGTACCTTTCTCGCTTCGACATCCTACTGTAACTTAGTTCTAGGAATTTCTGGAATGTTGGCATGGCAATTTCATCCATATTAAATGTCCTAGTGCCATCCAAACTATATCTCTCATTCGTCTTTCCAGGAATTTTGAAGGTAACAACAAAAGTTCTCTGCTGAAACATTGAATTCTATGTTCGGTCTGCCGCAGTGTAATTTATAGATGGTGTGATATGATACCAGCTATCTGCAGCTTTATATTTCACTCGTTAAAATATTTAATGTGTTACTTATTTCGGAAGACCAAAGTAATAGGCTGTTTAAAAAGTTTAGAGTTAAAATATTCTTTTTTTTTTCTCGGAAGAATTACATGCTACCTACGAGAGTCCTTGCAAGGGTTCTTGGAACTCCCGCATGGCTCAGTGTTGTCTGTCTTTGCTGTCCATCCACAAAGAATGAGAAACAAATGGAATATTGTTAAACCGAACCTGAGACACTCCGTGAGACGGAAAAGCTTTGTATAGAGCTATAGAGCCAGGCGTTCAATAGCAATATACAGGGTGAGTTAGGAGGAAAGGTACATGGTTTGAGGGGCTATAATATTGGTGATTCTGAACAAGAAAGTTTATATGAACATATGTCCTAGTCTTAACGGTTTCGGAGAAAACTAAAAAAGATTTATTGAGTAATATTATACATACAAATTTTATATTATCATAATTTTGTCTAATCCAATGCACGGGTCTTCTGACCGTTCGTGATTTGTACCATAAACAAGTCCTCCTTTGTAGGTTCCCCCCCCCCACCTATGATTACATCCAACTACTCTCTACAAGAACACACATATTAAAATGGAAATGACACAATAAAACATATTATATAATATATTCTAACCTAAAAGACATAAAAGTGTACAGTTGGGTGTATACTATTATCGCTTCCTCAGTTCGCGTCACAAACTTCAACATCTGAAGTTCTAATCTTTCTCACCTTCAAGAGGAACAAGCCAATCTTTTGTTCCCATTCTAATGGAAACATTTTTATTTATTTTTTATTTTATTGGCTTATTTTACGACGCTGTATCAACATCTAGGGTTATTTAGCGTCTGAATGATATGAAGGTGATAATCCGGTGAAATGAGTCCGGGGTCCACCACCGAAAGTTACCTAGCATTTGCTCGTATTGGGTTGAGGGAAAATCCCGGAAAAAACCTCAACCAGGTAACTTGCCCCGACCGGGATTCGAACCCGGGCCACCTGGTTTCGCAGCCAGACGCGCTGACCGTTACTCCACAGGTGTGGACTAATGGAAACAAAGAGGAACGGGTAAAGTGCAGGTGGTAGTAAATTAAAACACTGTTACCTTATGTTATGTTTAATTGTGTACTTTTCTTTACACAGCGTGTTCAAAAAGTGTACCATCAACTTCAATGCACTTTGCAGCTCTTGTATACAGCTGCTGTGTTGCTGATCTGAGCTGATTCGAACATTCCTTTACTAGAGCTCAAGCATGTAAAATGCGAGCAATCTTGTTTCCAATTTGCGCTTGTAGATTTCGCTCTTATGCCAACCCTACACACAGTAATCCAGTGGAGTAAAGTCGGGTGATCTCGGTGGCCAAGAAATGACTCCACCGCGACCGATTCAACGCCCAGGATACGTTTCATTGATCCTATTACAGCCTAATGTCGTTTTGGTTGTGTCAGCATGTGAGTGCTGATGAAGGACATGAGACTGACGCCCGTGATTTTCAAACAGCTGTATGTCAGATACTGTTAAGAACAAGGGCATGTGTTCATATAAACGTTTTTTTTTCAGAATCACTAATATTATCACTCCTCACACCAAGTACCTTTCCTCCTAACTTATCCTGTTTAATTTATATTTTTCGTAACGTTGTGGACGAGTCTAGACTTATTACCTTCTGAATACTGATGCAGCGAGTTGAGGCATATTTAATTCATATTTCTACCGAACAACTTGGGATATCTTCCCTGATAAGTGAAAAAGTTCGTATGAATATAGGTCCTTTTTTCGAACGGTTACGGAGATATGGCTCTTTGATTCCACAAAAACATCTGAGATTCCATTGTACTAACTCGCATTTAGAGACAGATAACGGACAAATTTAAGGTTTGTATTCACGTATGCATACATACTTAATATTCTAGATGTCGGGGTCGATGTTTTCGCACATTTTCTAAGGTGCCTCCTTCTGCTTCAATGCACTGGTGCGCTCGGGTGTGAATCACGCTCATCGCTCGGGAGAGTTGCACGTGGCTGTCTTTATGCCGCATCCAAAATACGGTCGATTAGCGCCTCTCTCGTTTCCCCCTTCCTTTGCTATACCAAGTCTTTCATCCAACCCCATAGACAGTAAATACTCTTCGATATGGTACCCTTCTGTTTGGAAAGCGTCGTTCATATTCAGCGACGGCACGCAAGGAACTCCCAACGCACAAACCATAAACATACACAATATCGGCGTATTCTGCAGTCGAAAATGTATAAGGCATCTTGAAAAACACAACTTAACACTTCCGATAACTGTACCTGTATAACTACTGTACTGCAGGTAACTGACTGAACTGCTGTGAACCGATAGGTGATAGCGTATTTGTTGTGACATTTGTAATGCCCCACTACCCGGTTTGTTTCTCTTCTCTTATCTACATTGCTCAAATGCAGATTCCAATCTTACGTCATTCATCGGTGACCTTGTCTCACGTCAGCAGCATATGGTAACGTCTGATTCAAACTGGGGCGAAATGTTTTACCAAAAAAAAAAATGCATCTAACTCCGCCATCGTTCGAAAACGGACCTGTGTTCGTATGAACTTTTTCACTCAAAATGGTCTAAGATATCGTATCCTAATTTTTTTACCTTTCCTCGTGAATCACCCCGTATACACCAAGTCTAAACACGAACCATATAGCATAAGAGCCTCTAGTTTAGCTTCAACGGATTTCAAATCACTCTTGAATTAGAGATGATGACAGATATTGCACTCATAATCAAACTCGCTCATTTGGAAGACTCTCTCGAACTGGCTGCTCTGCAATGCATGATCAATGATATACAGTAGAACGCTATCCGTCGCCTCGTTTCAGCTCCTACAACTCCTGAACCAGTTCAGTAATGATGGCTTGTATTTGGAATATAATATGTCTTATGAAGTCTGGCAACTGGCCTGACAGTCGATTTTTATTCAGATAAGTCAGCATTCATAAAATTAATATGTACTTTTATTTTTCACTGGAAAAAGCAATTATGTTAATAACAAATATATTTTATTCTAATAACAATGCTATATATGTAAAGTACACTAGTTTGTTTATAGGATGTCATACGTTATTCTGACTGAAAAATAAAAAAAATCATAATTTAATGACTGACTTGATGTTTTGAAGACTTGTCTCATTCAGTTCACTACTTCGTCCAGTAATGGAATATGGTGCTGCATGTTGGAGTCCTTACAGATTAGGTAATAAGACAGTAGAAAAAAATATTAAAAAACGGGCTCTCAAGCGTTGTCTTAATAATTCAACATTAAAATGGGACACACTCACGGACAGGGTTTTACTAATAGACGGTAGTATGTTATGCAGACTATTTTGTTGTTTTACATGTATAGCCTAGTGAGTAAGCAGAGAAGCATAGTGAATCTCCAGTGATTTATATTGGGTGTGCAGTGTGTTGTAGTGAAAGTGCAATGAGCTTATAAGTAAATTCAGAGAGTTATAGTGGCAGAAAAAAAAGAGGTTGATTTACAGTGAAAGGGTGTGAGTTATAGTGAACGTGCTAACATAGCTTGCAATAAGGTCTATCCTAGCGATTTTGAGGTTAATATAGTAAGTACCATTATACGGAATAATAAGGATGTAATTATTGATGTTTTGTTATTTGAAGTGTTCTATTAGTGAAGAATTGTGTTGTGTCAGTGAAGTGTGTTGTGTCAGTGAAGTGTGTTTATGTCAGTGATATTTTATAGTTTATGATAGTGGTAGTGATGGTAGTGCAAATTATTTGAACAGTGAAATGTTTTTGAAGTGTTAGTGAAATCAGGATAGTGTCAGTGATATGTGTCGTAGTTCCAGTGCATTGAGTCAGTTGACAGAGAAATGAGTGTAGTGCTGAAAGGTACTTCTGCAGGTTTGAACATATCATATTCGTGGGTTTTAGTTCGAACTTAGCGTAAAGATACAAATTAGATTTACTTTAAATGTTATTTTAAGTGATCGTGCTTCATTTAATTTAGGATGTTTCTTGTTGTTGTTATTATTATTATTGTTATTATTATATCATTATTAATTGCGATTTATTATTAATTGTTATTATTGAGTGCAATTAGTTACCACTGCCACCGGGTCTTTACCTATTTGAAGTGTAAACAAATACATACATACATACATGAAGGAATATTTTTACTTTAGTGATTCGGTCAATGGTGCGTAATCATAGAACTGTATTAGGATATATTCATAAATACATTTTAACCTGTGCATGAATACATTACAAAGCGACGAAATCGAAAGCATTACAGTACAGATAATCTTCCTTACGACCTAAAACATGGCTCCAGAAAACGCATTTATTTTTTAAGTTTATGACATTCGGAAGGCGCCATTTACGACGCTAAAAGCTTTGGAATTCACTACAACGGTTTAGAGTTTTATTTCTACGAGATACTTTGCAATTCTTAGTATTCAGGTACTAAGAACGGATCCTGATTCTAAGTAAGAGTTACAAAAACGAGAAATAAAATGTAACAGACTTCATTTAGCAGCAAAGAAAGACTCTTAACTAACTCTTGAAATGCTGTTACAAATTTAATGAAAGTCATTCTAAATTTAACGAGACTGAAAACTAATCTTGCAATATAACTGCTAAATTTGCATGAACATCTGTTAACTAATTAGACATTTTCGCAGTTAAATAGGAATTACAAGATTCAGAGTTTAATTATAGTAACATGGAGCATTTTGTCTTACTTCTTTTTTTTCTCTTCTACAGCTTTAAATTTCCTAATCGGACTTCAACGTGTGTGAAGTGCAGTACATAATCTTAACATGAGGTTCCATAGTTCCAGATTAAACTCACTAATAATAACAATAATAAAAAATAACACTAATAACACCATCATAAGTCTTTATCAATATTATAAGAACTGGTCTGTGTCGGAGAGTAAATATGTATCTGTTACAGTAAGAGTGCCGGCAGTGTTGCGGTTAAGACGTGGCTCTGCAAGCTGGAAATTCGCGGGTTCGTTTCCCGATGGAATAATGTACTTCCTCCATTGATCTAATCCACCTGGCCGCCCTCACATAAGCCCACCATAGGTCCCTATCCTGAGCAAGATTAATCCATTCTCTATCATCATATCCCACCTCCCTCAAATCGTATGGGCGAATCCAGAAATGCATATAGAGTGTTAGTTGGAAAGCCGGAGGGAAAAAGACCTTTGGGGAGGCCGAGACACAGGTGGGAAGATAATATTAAAATGGATCTGAGGGAGGTGGGATATGATGGTAGAGACTGGATTAATCTTGCTCAGGATAGGGACCAATGGCGGGCTTATGTGAGGGCGGCAATGAACCTCCGAGTTCCTTAAAAGCCAGTAAGTTTTGTTTTCACTTTAACGTACTGACTGGCTGTTGCCATCGGTCATCATCATCATCATCATCTTCTTCTTCTTCTTCTTCTTCTTCTTCTTCGCGGTATAAGCCTCATGGCCTGTTCCAGCTCAATACTCCATCGCTTTCTTGGTCTGCCAGGGTCCCGTCTTCCTCTTGGTTTATAATTCCTTGCCAACTTCGGAAAACTTCCATAATCCATTCTCTGTAAATGGTCGATCCATCTTTTCTTATAATCACAGACTTGCTGAATTATAGATTTTATTTCTAATTCCTCCCTTATGCTTTCATTTCTTATATGCTCTAGTCTTGTGCAGCCCTTGATTGCTCTTAGAAATTACATTTCTGATTACTGTACATTATTAATTTCTTTCTGTCTTAGGACCCCATTCTCACTACCATATAAGAGGGTTGGAACTGCTATAGCCTTATAGAATTTTAATTGTGTTCCCTTCTTTGTTTTATTTCCTAAAACTCTTCTGATTATACCACACATTAATTGGTACTTGGAAAGTTTTATTTGTACTTCTCTATCATAGTTATAGGATATATCATTTCTTAGATAATGAAAGTGTGACACTTGTTTAAGAATAATGTCTTCCACTACAATTTTGGTCTTACAGGGTCTTTCCCTTTGAATGCCATTATTTTGATTTTAGATTTTGATGTCTCAAAATTATAAGCTTTTGCTACTGTATTTAGCTTAGGCCTATATACACCATACTGCATTTCTTCCTCAGACATTGCGATAAGAGCCTGGTCATCTGCAAACAGTAACGTATTGATATATATATATATATATATATATATATATATCTTTATTAATATAAATTCCTTTGGCTCTTTGTGTTATCTGTTTATTCCACTCGTTTAGCGTACTTACTTACTTACTTACTTACTTACTTACTTACTTACTTACTTACTTACTTACTTACTTACTTACTTACTTACTTACTTACTTACTGGCTTTTAAGGAACCCGGAGGTTCATTGCCGCCCTCACATAAGCCCGCCATCGGTCCCTATCCTGAGTAAGATTAATCCATTCTCTATCATCATATCCCACCCCCCTCAAATCCATTTTAATATTATACTCCCGTCTACGTCTCGGCCTCCCTAAAGGTCTTTTTCCCTCCGGCCTCCCAACTAACACTCTATATGCATTTCTAGATTCGCCCATACGTGCTAAATGCCCTGCCCATCTCAAACGTCTGGATTTAATGTTCCTAATTATGTCAGGTGAAGAATAAAATGTGTGCAGTTCTGTGCTGTGTAACTTTCTCCATTCTCCTGTAACTTCATCCCTCTTAGGCCCAAATATTTTCCTAAGCACCTTATTCTCACACACCTTGAACCTATGTTCCTCTCTCAAAGTGAAAGTCCAATTTTCACAACCATAAAGAACAACCGGTAATATAACTGTTTTATAAATTCTAACTTTCACCTGTATAATATATTAAAAGTAAGTAGACACTAATATGGGAATTAAACAAGGATCATCATCTGTTTTTCATTCTTTATTTCTTTCAAATTACTCAAAGCCATTCAGGACATCATTCACAGATGAAACTACGAACACATTTCATGTCATAAATAACACAAGGAATTCATAAACTTGGGCACATAAAAATTTCCAAGTTGTAAATGTGCACAGTTCTTAACATGATATGCCACTAAAAATAACATGCATCATAATGGAGCCACCGGCGTAGCTCAGTCGGCAAAGCGCTTGCCTGCCGATCCGGAGTTGCGTTCGGGCACGGGTTCGATTCCCGCTTGGGCTGATTACCTGGTTGTGTTTTTCCGAGGTTTTTCCCAACCATAAAGCAAATGTCTGGTGATCTATAGCGAATCCTAGGCCTCATTTCGCCAAATATCTCGCTAAAATCAATTTCATCGACGCCAAATAACCTCGTAGTTGATATAGCGTTGTTAAATAAGCAAGTAACATAGAAAACTCATAATGGATCAGCAGTTCAGACAATCAGAAAGGTACGAGATTTACTCTACCAGCATGTTTCTCGTCCCTCTGTATGAAGAGGTGAATCTATACCTTAGCCTACTCGGTCAAATGACCTTAATCTTTTAGATTTTTTCCTCTGGCGTCATTTAAAGGCAAGAGTGTGCTTGAATGGCGAGACAAAATCTCGAAAGCAATTGAAGGTTAAAAAAAAACCATAGCCCAAAAACATAAATTTTCAGAAGAATCAAAAATACTCTCTGGCATGGTGTTGTTGACACTTCAAATATGAAATTCGTGTTGCCACTTCGTCAGGTGTTGTAGAAACTTGGGAAACTAAAGTACAGGGACATCATTTTATTTTTACTAACATTTTTAATATTAACCTGGCTATATCTTTGGATCAACGCCGTTTTCTACCTCCTTCCACGACTGGAGTTCGATGATACTAGCGTAATATACAAACAAATCACTTTACTAGGTATAGGAGGGAAGAAAAGTAGTTCATCTATTTACGTAAACTAGGAAATATTGCGATTTTGAGTTTGATCATTTTCATTAGGTTTTTGTTTAATCAAAATATAGTACAGTATTAACAATGAGTGTTTTTACTCACAAACTGAGCTAGTCATTCGAACGTATTCATTATGCAGTGTATATTATACTGTCTACAGCACATTAGCGTACAATATAGAGAATGAAGTTAAATTGAAAAATCATCATAATAAGGATATTTAAACACATTTTTGAAAATGGTGGCCGTTCATTTCGATACAGGCTTCAGTTCTAATGTGCATATTATCACACTATAGACTATTG
The DNA here is from genome assembly GCF_040183065.1 of Periplaneta americana. Classification (NCBI taxonomy): domain Eukaryota; kingdom Metazoa; phylum Arthropoda; class Insecta; order Blattodea; family Blattidae; genus Periplaneta; species Periplaneta americana. The sequence continues at coordinate 225,325,465 of NC_091117.1, forward strand.
TACCTAATCTCAATTACCAGTTTCGTCCTTCGTACTAGTAACTCATGTTGAAATAATTCTGTACCTACTCTATAAAAGAGTAGGCCTACCTTACGTACTGTAAATTCAATCTTCACTTTGCCCGACCCGAAAAGATAAAATTATTCACACATACTATCTACTCTCAGTGCAAGTGGTTATGTCGTAGGGTCGTAGAAAGGAAGGAAATCCCGTGACAGTTAATTACTTAACGAGGCCCTTTTATTTAAGTTAATTTAAACAATTGTATGTGTATAATATTACGTAGACGTACAATTCCTAACAGAAATTAATGTTCTCAGAAAAGAGCTAAGACAGCCGAGCCACTAGCTGGCGAATAAAAGCTTGTAGAGGAAACCGGGATACGACGTAGGCAAATGGACGACAGTACCTGTGCGAAAATGATTCAATATTGAAAGCTCTTTCGTAATTGGAAAGCGCGAATATTTTTGGAACGTACTGTTTACTACAACCGTAAGGCTACTATGACTGTATATGCGGTCTTGGATCTGTGTGGAGGACGGTTGAACTTCATTAGTAGAAGGGGTGGGAGTGAAGTACATTCAAAAGCTCAGGTACAATAAAAATTGAAGTAAAAATAAAATGATGTCCCTGTACATTTACTACTTAAATTGCCTCATAGAAATACATGTGTAAATGTAGGTAACTGTGGACAATGGTTGTTTGAGAGAAAATACTCTGTTGTGGCTGAAGAGTGCCTCTGCTTTAATCTTCTTTTTCTTTATTATATCCTGTTTCTTCTCCTTTCGATGCTTACATTTCTTCCAATGAGATACTTCTGCACCTAAAGATGTCTCCATAACTAATATCCGGTTGCCTCATAATTTCGTTCACTTCTTCGTTACTTTTCGCCTGAGGGCTCTGCACACACCCAGCACAGGCGTGACAGAGAAGTTGCCGAACATTCTAGGGTGAGATATGGAAGTTTCAAAACATAAAATACGTCTTCACACCAGAAAAAGTATAATACTACGTTTTTTCTATGAGGTGTCACGTATATAAGAAACTGTACTGCCAATCTACTACAGTAATGGGATATTTGTAAATGCTACCATCTTTCTGGCTGGACAATGACTGTTTTCACAAAAATGTCTTTGGACTACGGTTGTTTTATGAAATCCACTGAAAATTTCCACGCATATAACGTAGGACTATGGTGTTTTTTTGTCCACTAACAACTATTTCAGTAGATGACCGCTACAATACACTCACCATATGCCTAATATCTCAAATTTGTATTCTTTGGATAGTGGTTCTTTTTTTGAAAGAAACCTTCTATTAATGCAACACATAAATGGTGCTACAGTCACCATTAACTTCTTCAGTGGATGTGATCAACAGAAAAATACCTAGAAGATTGCTTAAATATCTGACGTGCATATCTTCAACAGCACGTAAAAGTAACGTCGAAGATAAAGTCAGAAACATTTTAAAGTTAATATAGAAATATAAATTATGCGATGTTTCAACTTAATACAGAAAACAAGGTATATTTGCTCATTGTAGGGAGTCTATGTGAACTGTATTGCTTATATTGATCTTCCAAATACTGAGGTAAAGTTTGTCAGATTACGTCTGGGACTCCCTGTATATGTAAGAAATTGCCTATTACTAAAGTGTCTAGGATTACGTACTCAATCGTTAATGTTCTTTAATTTTCATCATATTTTATTTAACAGGCTACAATATAATTACAGGAATAAACATATTTGAGGTGTTATTATAAATAAATTTAATAGACAACTTAAATCAAGCACTACTAGACTGTTGACAATTTTGTGATGATTCGTAATTGTAGCTATTTTGCGAAGTAGCCATCTGGTCTCGTCCATCATTACATGGTCCCCATAGTCTGCAAGACAAAAATAATATGTTAGAATAATTCATACACTGCAAGGTACAAGACATGTAGGTATCGCTACTGTATTGGTGCCTTTACCCATGACTTGACATGTTTGCGAAGTCTAAATTTAATGTACTATTTTGTAGTGAGCATCATTGTTTTCCTACACACTTCTTGTAATGTGAGATCTATAAAAGTTGTTCACTTTTAAAGCGAACATCAGACTTTTGCTTAGCAACCGCAAATGATGTTCTCTTGTTTTAGAAATTGCCAAAGCCTGCTAATTTCTGAAAATGGCTCACTGAATAATTTATTTCTTGATTGTTTCTATATACATATAGTTTTCTTCTACCACTATCAAGTTCCTATATTCTATACCCAGAAATTCATATGGTATTTATTTAACCGAAGGTAGGGAATAATTTTTGTTTGAATTAAATATTATTTACCTTGGTCGCCAAATCGCAAAGACATTCCCACATCTTGTAGCTCTTCATGCATTTGCCATCGCCGCCTGTAAGTACAAATGTTAGAAGACAGAGTTAAGTTACGTTTGCTGACGTCGCTAGCGTAGTCTGTACAAGAAAAACGACAAAAATTAATCAATTCATTATTTATAGCTTCATTTTGTTACTGTTTATAATTAATGTGAATGATACAACTGAATAAACAGTATTGAAATATCATTCCACAAGTAACTGTTCAAGTGACAAGGAAATTTCACTGAATTTTGTAAGAAACAAAATAATATAATATAACACTATGCTATACCCACGTATTTAAGATCTCGAAATAATAATAATAATAATAATAATAATAATAATAATAATAATAATAATAAATTTTCAATCTTAAATGCATTTCTTCCAGAAAATCAACAAATAGGCCTACACTAAAACTATTAGTATAATCAATAATGTTTTCAAGTATAAAAATGATCAGAATTAAAGTCATTTACGCCTATATTCTTGCAAAACCAGTCTGTTCTCTCTTATGAAAGCGAAGCATGTTTATAAAATAGTTTATATTTAGAGTTACAAATTATTTATTAAGTAAAATATGATGTAATTTAAATTAGTACATGAAGAATGAAATGAAAACTTATGTTTAGATTAATAAGTTTTGTCACGTGCGGCTCACGACAGGAACAGTTTGGCTGCGATGTGATAACTGCACATGCGCGGACTTACTTAATAAAAACCTAAACTAACCAAACCTAACCTTCCTATATGCAAAATGTGTAACCGGAGAAACAAAATAAGAAACAAACCAGTAGTCTATCTACTGCTAACGTAAACATATTTGAAAATATTGAGAAGAAACAACGTAATTCTGAAGAGAATCAAACTCTACCTAACTTTGTCGCTAACAGTGGTGCTATTTGTCAGTAATGTTCAGAACAAGGAGGTAGAGAGAGAGAGAGAGAGAGAGAGAGAAAGAAGAACAAAGACAATTTCTCCTTCTAACGACGCAACAGTCCAATGTCATGCCCTTATGTTGGCGACATTCTATATTTAGTTCTATTTGGTCGTAATTGTAACGACACGGTTGAAAGGTAACGTAGCTAATTCTCCAGTTTAGCAAAAAAAAAAAAAAAAATAGGCCTACTATTTTTATTTTTCCACCGGAGTTTCTCTAAAATTTGACCATTTTGTAGTGATTGATAAAATATAGGAAATAACCCGGGATCAATCAAATTCATCGTTGCAGCTGAGTTCATCATTAATCTGTTTTCATTGAACGGAAATATCAATGTACACGAAGCGAGTAGTTGCTTCAAAGTGTGAGAACAAATAATCCTTTAAATAAATGTAAGATCTTAGTTATTGTAAAGATCCTAATTTCGCCCTTTTTAACGGCGTTAGTGCATTGCACTGTATAAGTTTATATGTGGTATTTGTTGTACAAACAATATCTGTCGAGCGAGTTTGTACTGGACACTGATTTCTACTGCTCTAAGAAAATAGAAGTTCTAAGAAATGTGCAAGACACATTACAAACTATAAATATTTTAAATTAGATATCTGGGTGATAGTAATTTGATTTCTAACCATGTTCAGCGAGGGGGAATGAAGTTTTCTGAATGATAAAACAAACGAAGACGGAGCAAATAAAATGGAAAGGAATAAAAAGGGATAAATAACAAGAAGCTAGTAATAGATTTAGATTTCCTTACCTTTCTTTCCGCATTCTGTAACAGAAGATTTCAGTTGGTTCTCGTCAACTTTAATGCCTTGTTTTTCAGCATACTTCATCATTGTCTTTGCCTCTAGCATAACGGCGTTGACATCAAGGCTACCATCTTGTTTCAACTAAACAATAATTACATTCATATTATTTCACTTCTGTCAATATTTCCTAAAAGTAACAATTAATATTCAGTTTATTTAAACTATTCTTAGTCAGTGGATAGCAAGAAGGCCATATTAATTGCTACTTTGCTGTATTTTACAGAATGTTTACTTTAAACCTGATTGTTAGGGGCTGCAAGACAATAAACACTTTTAAAAACAACTTAAAAGATAACCTTCTTAGCATTTCACTCCAATCATACTGACTTAAACTATCACTGACTACATTGTTACTCCTTCCTTTAGACATCATCCTGATAGTGCTGTATTTTCAAAATTGTCTCATAATAATCTCTTTCTATTATCTAACATTATTTGAAAAATATTAACATGCTATGTATTTTAGCTTAATTCTGCTACATAGTTTGTATTTCAGTGTTTAATTAATAGTTCATAGTATTTTGTTGTTTAATTCGTAAATAACTCTTGCATACATGTAGCTCAAATCTAAATCATATTGTTGAATTCTTTGTAAGTTCATACATATGCATGTATACTTTTTGCTGGTTGAGTGGAAGAGAAGGCCTTACGGCCTTAACTCTGCCAGCTAAAATAAATTATTATTATTATTATTATTATTATTATTATTATTATTATTATTATTACCCAATTTTGACTTACACCACTTTTGCTCTGAACGACTCTATATAATCTTAGTAGCAATGAAGAAATCCTACTGAAGGTTCACATAGTAGAGCCGATATAATTGCAATAAACAGATGTACACAAAAAGCAATCATTATCGATCCGACTATCAGGTTTGAGAGAGATTTACAAAAGGCTGATGAAGTGGATAAAGAGAATAAGTCAACCTATGAGCTCTGCATCCTTTATCTGGGATTTAAGTATAATCTTTCAGAAGACAATTGGTCAGTTATTGGCTTATTATTTGGTTGTAGAGGAGGAATTTCTAAATTATCTTGGACATTTCTAAAAAATCTTGAAGTTCCTCTCAACTGGTTGTGTGAAACTTCTGTTTCAATAATTAAGTACTCTTTGAAGATTCTTCACCATCATTTATATTTCAACCAACCTAACAAAAATTAAATTATCAATAATTTTCTTTTTTTTTTTTGCGGACTTTATAATCCCAGTGAAAACTATTTAGTACAAATCCATATTATTTTATTTTATGCTATTTGTTTAAAAATATATTATTTTAATCACTTGCTTTGTAAATAGTTGCTGGTTGTGTGGAAGAGAAGGCCTTACGGCCTTAACTCTGCCAGCTAAAATAAATTATTATTATTATTATTATTATTATTATTATTATTATTATTATTATTATTATTATTATTATTATTATAATTCAGGATCCCTGTGATCACCGATATTCTTCGGCTGAAGTCATTGTGATTATATATATATATATACAATTAGCTTAATATATAAAATATAATAGATTAGTACAAAAGTAATATGTTACATAAAGTTTTACTAATACAGTAATTATGCAATTCATTATATAAAATTCATATTCCAAACAGTGCCAAATATGTCGTTAGAAAATGGATTACTTTTGTTTCTAGATAAAGTTTAATGTAGCTACATAGACATTCGAAAAGGACATTTTATAGTAAATTATGATTAGATAATAATTACACATTTATTACATCACGATAATAGTTTTTGCGGTTCTAAAGTTAATCAAGACATGACAAACAGCGTGCCATAAAATCTTTCTCCAGATTTTCAGGTTTGGACAGTATGCTCATATACATCGCAAACGATCTCTCATCATCGCATGATGTCACTGGTGCATAATTAAATAAATGGTTGTCTCTGACAGCAATGTTTTCTGGAGAGTTCTTCACTGAAATTCTGACTAACAGTAAATAAACTGGAGTAACCGCAATTTCTTTCAAGGATTGCTTATTTGCAGTTCCACGGACACTGAGTTTTTTGCGTCACAGATGATTTTCATCAGTACCATGAGTGAATATTCAGTAGTTTCCAACTTTTCAAAGTTTCCGGAAATTCACCAGACGTTGCAGTCGATATACACCACTTCTCACACTGTTTTAAAATTCTGTTTAAGACACGTTGTGAAGCGACCAAGTGAATATTCGAAAAAGGTAAAGCCACTGTCCAGTATAACAAAATGATCCTACTCCAGTTCCAGGAAATACCCTAGCCACACGGCTTTTTATACTTTTCTGTAAATACCAGTAAAAAAAAGTTGTAAGTTAAGCTACCTTCAGGCGGTGTACAGACATGAGATCGTTACGTCGATCACCTATGTTTTTCCAGAGTTGAGAACGAAGTGCAAGATGGCAGGATTAGCCAGGAAATGAAGCCAGGTTACTCCTGAATGGATGTCCTATCCTGAATGCTGAAATGTGTATCCCATTATGTACACAAAAGTTTAGTTCAACATTGTAAAAATATATCCATCGTCTGGTTCAAAAGTGCGACAACTCAAAAATTCGAAAAAAAAAAAAATCGAAAAATCGAAAGAGGAGAATTGGGAGGACAAATTTAAAAAGTACACAAACGCGTCCTTGCAAGGGGTTGGGGGCTGTACCAAACTAAATATGTGAGCTCCAAGCCTGTTGGCCATTAGTCTCACTCCGGGTTACGCTGCTCCACTGAAGGAGCTCTAGAAAATTTTGAAGGGGAAAACCGAAAATGGACGTAACCTCTTAGGTACCACATACGCGAGGGGACGGAGATTTGAACAAGTGATCACGGGAGGGGACGAGGAGGAGATGGCTGGTTCGATGACAAGGCAGGTGAAGACCGTCAGGAGAGACGCCGTGAATTCTGAATCTGCAAATTGAAAGGTTCCCTGTCCTTTCGCATTGCGACTACATGAGTGACCTTGCACATGTATTTAGTAATCTTATAAACTCTGAACTAGGGCATTAAGTCATTTGTTAGAAAAGAAAAAAGGGGGGATTTATGGGGAAGGGCATATAGGTCCATGGCCCATTTCTTTTAGGGCTCATCCCGACTCAAAAATTGCTATTTTTTAGTTATTTATACTACTGAAAGCCCCTTTCGGACCTCTTTCCAATTCAGTATTGAGATAAGTCATATTTACAACCGAAAAAAGAAAAACTAAGTAAACTGCTTTAGAAGTAATTATAACTATGGACTTTACTAATTCATTATTAGTACATTTCGAAATGTATTAATAATGAACTGGAAGATTGTGATATACTCGTCCTGAATACTGACTCATTTCTAATTGTCGTGGTTATGAACCAGAAATCTGTTCCTTTCTAAGTGATTTATACGCGATAAATTAGTGGAAATGGACATCAATTTTATGAAGGCTGTGATATGGGACAGGTGTTGTAATCATTTCAGTGAAAAGGAGGGAATTTGTTTTAGCTCCAGCATTGGGAAAACACATTCTGCAGTCAGTTTTGTTTTAGTGAAGTTCTAAATAAAGTTACATTTACATCAGTGCTATGGCCCATCCATTCGAGTGCAGAAGCAGTTATCTGGTTAGACTAGGAAAAGCGATAGCTATGCAAGTAAGCCAACAGCGAAGTTTTTAGTTCTTAATCTGCGTATTGCATTATCTTGTAAGACACCTGATTAAATTGAAGGTCCAAATCAATAGTACCGTAATTTATCTGAAGTTATTTCTAGGTACCTAGATAGAACTACTTCCATTAAAATCTCTAAGGGCCGATTCTATAAACCATTTAATCTTAGATCAGAGGTTAAATTGATCCTCGTTCTAGCTGAACTTGGAATTTTGTGTTGTATAAAGTCTAATCTGAGATTAATTTGTCTTAAACTAAAGTCAACTATGACTGAAGAAATTTCTCCGATTAAGTTAGATGATCCAAGTTCAGTTATTTCTTTTCTGTTTGAAGTATACGAGTGACAGATTGTGCAAATAGAATAACCGTTGTTATTAATATATATGGAAGATACATTTATATATATTTTTCAATTTCTTGCCTTAATATACAAAAATTTTTATATTTTATAAGGCTCTATTGTATTCAGCAGAATCAAAAAACATAACCTATAATTATATTATGTTTATGACAACCATTAATTATTCATGGATATGATAGGTACATTCATAAATTTTCAATTAACTGAATTACTAAACGAAAATTGTCGTTTTATAAAGTTTTATTATGTTTAGCAGTATCAAACACCATAACATAACAATTTGGAGAACGGTCAATCTTCTTATTGTCCGCCATTATTTACAACGCACAAAACAAACCAGTGATTCCAACAGAGTGTGCGCAAAGTAGCCAAAAAGTAGTTGGAAAGTCGCTAGATTTCTTATTATCTACAAAGAAAGATTAAATTTTGTCACCATGAGGTGCTAAAAAGGTCGCTAAATCCGTATTTAAGCAATATAAAAGTTAAAAGAAATTATCGTTGAAAAAGAGTTAAAGTCGCTAAATTGGCAACACTGAACAAACCTGTACAACACGGCCCGCGCAACACATACTTCACCTGTTTATGCGATGTTGCCAAATCCTTTTCACGTGAACTTAGATTGCATTTGAACCAAGGTAATTTGATCGCAGAACAGTAATATACGTTACAAGAGCGGTATGTTGACGTTTTCATGGTCGAGGAAAAGATTGAAAAAGCGAAACGTACTTGAGCTTTTTTAATTTCCGAGAACATGAAAACAAACATACCGCTCGTGTATCGTACATTATTTTCTGCGAAGATCGTTTATTACATATCTGAAAGACGAATTTCTAATTAGTTGCAATGAAATCTCCATGTTGGTTTCTGTTTAATGACGGCAACTTCGGAAAACCAAAATATCTTTCTTCAACATTGTTGCTATAAAATGTTTTCTGTGTTTTCTATACTCCAGCAGGCCGTGATATACGTCTGTCTTTTTTTCCCCCAGTCTATAAATTCGAACTTAAAACAAACGGTAAGGTTATGTAATGATTTATTTTTCATTTTAATATTTTAACAATATTATTTATATAACATATTGCAGTAATAACATCGGCATCTGGAATCTTGTTGATTTTTTCACGGCTTTCTTAATGTTACTTGTATCAGGAATGCAATAAGTTTCGTGGAGTAGTAGACTTTACTTAATTTTTGCAAATATTTAAAAACAATAATTAACAGTGCAATTTAGGTGAAATTGCAGTGGTAAGTTTCCAATTTATAATTATTACTATGTTAAACGTCTCTAAAAATAATATGTTAAAAGCCTAAAGGAGTAAAATGTGGCGCTTAAGCGGTAAGAAGAGGGAAATTGTTATGTGTGTTAGGTTGGGAATACTGAATGTGGAATTTTAGACTTTCCGCGGATTGGTTTTGTGCGGAAACCAAGCAAATACGCACGATCTCGCACAAAAGTTTTATACAATAGAAGACGTATCTGAACTCGGTACACTTTCCGATCTTCGATCAAAATTGATCTTTAGTCAGGGAGTTTTATACAATTGGGCCTAAGAGTTACAAAATTTTAGTTACAGATTATTATTATTATTATTATTATTATTATTATTATTAGTATTATTATTATTATTATTACTTCAGTATTTCTCTACAATAAAAATGTAATTTTACTGCGACAGAAACTTTCCGGCAAATGCCACAATAGCTCTCGATGTAACACACACAAATAATGCTAATGGATGCTTCATACCGTCTGCAGAGGACGCTGTAGGAAATGCACAGAGTGGAAACAGAAGCCAGCCATTAGCAAATGAGGTTGAACTGCACTGGAATCGACATCAATTTAAGTAATTTTCACCGACAGAAAATATTATTCACTGTGTTCACGACTGAAGTTCTGAACAACTGAACATGTTCTTGAAAACAAAGAAGGACGTCGAATTTTGCGAACGTGGTTGAGTAGCGTGTGTGACATATTATCCTCACACATTTCATAAATATACAGTATATACGTCAGTTAGTAGGAGAGAAATTACATTAATTGTATCGTGGAATGTAGTCGTATACTGCACGGTGTGAAACTTGGTTCGTTTCAAGTTCATATTGTGACAGCGACGTGAGATTCGAACTCACGACCAGCGTCCCGCAAGAGAGCAGATCGCGCGGACTTCACGGAGCACTGAGGGACGGCGCGCGGCGGAGAGAAGAGAGGGGAAAGGGGCCAATGCGACGAGGGGAGAGTTCGCGCGCAACTGCTGCGTGCGGAGTAGGGGGGACGGACCCTCCCGACTCTTCCAGTGGAGATATCCAGATAATTCGAGAGAGCTATCTCTGCACACCCGTAGAAATTTCTCGCAACTATGATTTTGCTATAAAAGAAGAAACGCGCGCGAACTTGGGCAGTGTTTCAGTTTATTCAGCCATTCAGTTAGTAAGCCAGAGCAAGCAAGCCAGTCTTGTGTACCGGAGTTCGGCTCGAGTGTGCGTCCGCAACTGTGCCAGCATCCGAAGGCCTGAGTTCGAGTGCAGTGGACCGCAGTTGGAGGGACCTGAGTTCGAGTGCAGTGGACCGCAGTTGGAGGGACCTGAATTCGAGTACAGTGGACTGTCTCTGAAGGTCTGTGGTTCGAGATACTGTGAACTCGAGTGACTGAGCTAGAAGAACTGTGAACTGAGAACTGATAGTTCTGATCTGTAAATATTAGTTAAGATTAACAATTCATTGTTGTTCGTAATAGTCCAAGTAAATTGTCATTGTCGGCGGTGGAGTGCAATAACGAATACTGTGTTGAGTGAAAATCCAATTGTTGACGAGAGCGTTTAAGGCGAATTGTAGAAAGGAATTATTGTTGGAAGAATAAAATCCTATTGTTGAGTTTAAATAAATTTACAATATTCACATAAGATTGAGTATACCTGTCCTGCTCTGTTTCCCAGGTTTTCCCGCTATTCGTGGTCGTTGTCGTCAGAGTAATTTATGAGCCGTTGAGAGCTAACTCGGTGGACATTCTCCAGAAGTCTTTACAATAATGAAAGTGGTCCATTTACTTCATAAATAGAGGATTTACATAATTTAAAACTATTTACCAGACATATTACTTGCCTACCCATGTATTACGTTTGGTTTATTTGGCTATAGTTGAATCTGTTATCCAATATGGTATAACTGGATGGGGAGGCATTACAAAAACTGCTCTTTTTCCTCTAATTATGTTGCAAAAACGTATAATCAAAATTTGTTTGAAAAGGTGACTGGATTATCCAACAAATTTGATCCATTCCGAATTGAATGTTTTTAGAATTTACCAAATTTATAAATACTCTTTAATGAAATTCTATCATAAAAATAGAATGAAATTTGTAGCTCAGCCACGTGATCATAATACAAGACGAAATGAAATTCTTAAATTAGTTGAACCTAAATGTTTCACATCTGCTGCTTTACTACACAGTACAAATTATGGTCCACGTCTCTATAATTCGATAATAAAATTTCATCCAGAATTGACTACTTTAAGCAATGAAATTTTCAGATCCAGAATTAAAAAATTTATATGACAGACTTCCCTGTATTTATATTATGTACCATGTATTGTAAAACAAGTTTATTTCTATCCTAAGTATATTTTTTCTATCTTATCTTGGTTACTATAACAACATGACCTGTAGTAATTATAGTACTAATAATAATTTAATATTAATCCACCAATTTCAACATCGTCTCTTTTTTCACTCAGTTATTACTATTGAATGCCAATTTAGCAGCAGTTAGAGGAGTACCTGGTCGCTCTTTGGACGGATCCCGGTGCAGACATGGCTGCCCGGAGACTGAAACCCTTGCCCACGTCCAAGGTCAGTGTAACAGAGGTTTACTCCTCCGAAATGCCAGACACCATCATGTTCGATCCTTAATTGCAACTGCTTTAAGAAAAAAGTCTTGGACAGTAGAAGAGGAAGTTTTTTGCCTTGCTACTAATGGCTCCTCTAGACGTATTGTCATCATAGCGTATTCCCAGACTACCAAGAAAAGATATATAATTGATCCTAACATAAGGAGGAGTCAATAAAGAAAAGATCAACATTTATCTGCCAACAGTTGATTACTTCAAAGCAAAATACCAGCTTGAAAACATTGAGGTGATTGGTCTTCTTATTGGAGCTCGTGGTGTGATTCCCAAGTTCTTTGAAAGCTTCAGGAAGACTTTTGAACTACCACAGACACTTACTGCTGACATCATAACTTCAGTTTTGAAACGCTCTTGCCAAATTCTGAGTCATCATATTCACTCTGTTTAATTTTTTTTATTCACTTTATATTCATATATGTTTATTTTAATTTTCTTTCTACAAAATTTATGTAAACATTTAATATTGTAAAATTAATGTAGGAGAGTATACTGAGTCCTTCTGGGCTACCTTCAATGGGAGGCAGTTATCTTATCTTATCTAAATATTGCTAACTTTATTATCATCTTTATGTGACCTTTTTTCTTAAGTATTTTATCTACAAAGTATGTACATTTATGTAACGGAACTGTCCCCGAACACGAGCTTTGCTCTTTCGGGGTACTATAATATAACGTTTTTTTGTATATTATTAAATAAATCTAACTCTAAATACACTTATTGTCACTGATAACGTATTGCCATAGTGACCATAGTGGTAAGCTGTTATTTGATGTTTGCTGTTGGAAAGCACATTAGTATAAACAAATAAATATAAAACTAGCAAACTTAATGACCTACACATTATAAAATGCTCATGAAATGTCAGTACTACATTCAAACAATGTCATTTATAATCCGAATGTAGTTTGTGCCTGTAGGACGTAATACAGTATATTCACCTGACGTGTTTTTTCACCTCTGATCTCCATTTGCAAATATTACTTTTTGTAATTACATTGATTCCCTGGGTATGAAGTATTCATTCAACCATTGTATTACAGCTGAAGGGAAGGTCACATTCAAAATAAAATAATAAAATAAAGGAAACTGCCACAAGATAAAAATACGAGTAGCTAACGTGAACATGTTCCTGATATTATTTCAAAGCTTCCTACAGTTGTCATTATCGTGTCTCCTAACTAAAAGAACATACTCGTAAAATCAGTTATTGCTTTCGAATATGTGACAATGATTATGAAGACGACAAGAGAATAAAATTATGTGAGCTGTGAAAATAAAAGCATTGAAATTCAACGGGTAATCAGAAAATGTCAGCCAATTAAAGAAAGCATACTTCTCCATAGTTCCATGTATGTTTTTAATACCCTTAAAATGAAAGGAAACAGTACTATGCGTTACAAGAGCGGTATGTTGAAATTTTCATGTTCTAGGAAAAGTGTGAAAAAGCGAAACGTAGTTGAGCTTTTTTAATTTCTGAGAATTGAAAGAAAACATACCGCTCGTGTATCATACATTATTTTGTGCGAAGATCGTTTATTACATACCTGAAAGAGGAATTTATAATTAGTTGCAATGAAATCTCCATCTTGGTTTCTGTTCAATGACGGCAAATTTGTAAAACAAAAATATCTATCTTCAACATTGTTGCTTTAAAATGTTTTCTGTGTTTACTATACTCCAGCAGGCCGTGATATACATCTGTCTTTTTTTTTCCCCCAGTCTATGATGAGTCTGGAATATTGTTGGTTTTTTCACGGCTTCCTTAATGTTACTTGCATCACGAATGCAGTAACTTTAGTGGAGTTGTAGAGTTTACTTAATTTTTGCAAATATTTAACAACAATAATTAACAGTGCAATTTAGATGAAATTGCAGTGATAAGTTTCCAATTTATAATTATTACTATATTGAACGTCTCTAAAAATAATATGTTAAAAGCCTAAAGCAGTAAAACCAATATGTCACTTAAGCGGTAAGAAGAGGGAAATTGTTATGTGTGTTATGTTGGGAATACTGAATGTGGAATTTTATACTTTCCGCGGATTGGTTTTGTGCGGAAACCAAGCAAATACGCACGATCTCGCACAAAAGATGTTTTACAAACAAATTCAAATTTGTGTAACTCTGAAAATACTGAGAATAGGATGCATATTTATATCGCATTTTTGTTCAAAATGTCTTCAGAAATAATCTCGGTAACTGGTAGTAAGTATACCTAAAGCAGCCTGTATTCAGGGTGTTTCACGAGGAAAGGTAAAAAATTTGGGATGTGAATTCTGAAGTCATTCTGAATCAAAAACTTCATATGAATATAGGTCCGTTTTCGAACGTTTACGGAGATATGGCTCTTTGATTTCACAAAAACTTCTGAGATTTCATTGTACTAACTCGCATTTAGAGACAGATAACGGACAAATTTAAAGTATGCGTACATACCTAATATTCTAGAAGTCGGGGTCGATGTTTTCGCACATTTTGAAAGGTACCCTCCTTCTGCTTCAATGCACTGTTGCACTCGGGCGTGAATCGCGCTCTTCGCTCGGGAGAGTTGCACGTGGCTGTCTTTATGCCGCATCCAAAATACGGTCGATTAGCGCCTCTCTCATTTCCCATTTCCCCGTTCCTTTGCTATACCAAGTCTTTCACCCAACCCCAGAGACAGTAAATACTCTTCGATATGGAACCCTTCTATTCGGAAATCGTCGTTCATATTCAGCGACGGCACGCAAGGAACTTCCATCGCACAAACCATAAACATACACAATATCGGCGTATTCTGTAGTCCAAAATTTATAAGACATCTTGAAAAACACAACTTAACACTTCCGATAACTGTACCTGTATAACTACTGTATTGTAGGTAGCTGACTGAACTGCTGTTAACCGATAAGTGATAGCGTATTTGTTGTGACATTTGTAATGCCTCATCACTCGGTTTGTTTCTCTTATCTACATCGTTCACAATGCAGATTCCAATGTTACGTCATTCATTGCGACCTTGACCTTGTCTCACGTCAGCAACATATGGTAAAGTCTGGTTCACATTGGGGCGAGACGTTTTACCAAAAAAAAATGCATCTAGCTCCGCCATCGTTCGAAAACGTTCATATGAACTTTTTCACTCAAAATGGCCTAAGATATCTTATCCTAAATTTTTTACCTTTCCCCTTGAATCACCCTGTATATTGTACTAGTAAGTTTAGATTTTGGCTTTTTGATTCAGTGTATAAAGTTTGCATATCTTTCTACGCTGTTGTATTTGGATATCATCTAACACGAACACAATCCCATTACTACCCTCACATTTTCCACGACGACTTCAAGCAACAAAACCTCACTAGATTGTTTGAAATTGGTGCAAATCATGTCCAAATTAGTCACTAAGTTATATTACTTTCTTTCAATTTAACGTTCACACTTTACATAATTAAAGAATGTATTAACATTGTTTGATTCAAGACTGAATATTTTGCGTTTGTTAAGAAAGGTATTGTCTAAAATTACTTCAATATAATACAAGATTTCGTACTTACAATTCCGAATTCCGTCATCAGGCACTCACAGAAGCACTGGAAATCATAGAGCTGTGTTAGGATATGATATTAATAGCAGTAGTTATTTATTTTGTGCGCTATAAATGAAATACTAAAAAAAATGTTACAACTTATTCTCAGCAATTTTACAGAAGATGAGTAATATTGCTTTTTTGACCATGAGTATGGTCAAAGGTCATACATTAGGCCTACCACAACTTTTGGTTTGTTCTAGCGTCACAAAACATTTTTATATGGTTTTTCTGCAAACGACATATGTTTACCTTTCCCATTTCGTACATTGAGTTATGTAGGAGGAACCATAAATTATTTAATTAATTTCAGAGAGTTAACGCTCATTCACAATGAAAATTAAACATAACGTAAGCGTTAACTTAAGAATATAAACGCTACGGTAAAATCAAGAAGTCATACCGTCATTCACGATGGGAACATAAACATAACAGCAAACATACTTGGTAACCATGGAAACATAACAACGACGCCATTTCCTCATATTCTGTCGTATACTTCAGCGCTCCACGATTGTGTTCTGTTTGCAAATCACGTAAGCATAAGCATGAAAGTTTGGAGTTTGCAAACTTTCATGTTAACGTCTTACGGTAATGTTTATGTCAATGCTTATGTGAATCATTGTGAATGATCCCATTTGGTAGCCTGGGCGCAAACTTCTGTGTTTATGTTACGGTTATGTTTAATTTTCATTGTGAATGGGCCTTTATTCTTTGAGATATTTCAAACAAAAAATAATAATAAAATTTCGCTCGTTTTTGCTTTCTCCTCGAAATAAAATTTGTTTGGTTGAACTATTTCATAGCCTGTGAAAGCAATTGATTTAATTCCCAATATGCTTAGTTAGTTTAAGACATCAGTATATTATGACAGCCTAATAAATGATGGAAGAAGTTTAGTTTTGTCTTTTAAATGCGCAGAAATTTGACCTCAAGAAATGTAACATTGTAAAATTCTTTTGCAGAACGAAAAGTTACATTTGTTCGGATGAAATTTCTGCACATTTAGAAAACAAAACTATAAAATTCCTTGATTCATGTATTATCATAATACACTGCTCTCTTAAATTGACTGAGCATATTGGGAATTAAATCAATGGCATTCCTAGAACATGCTATGAAATGTTTCATATAAAACAATTTTTGTCTCGAAAATAAAAGGGAAAACTAGCATAATTGTATATAAATTTTGTTTGAAATATCTCAAAGAGTAACACCCTGAAATTAATAGCACTAGTTATGGTTCACCCTGTATAGGAAGTGTGTAATTGTGATGGATTACTCTCCGGCATTAAATGATTTTTTTCAGTTACGGAATAACAATAGGGATTGCACTTCCTTCTTTATTTCCACATTTAGCCTCCCTACAATGTCCCGAGTTTACTCATAAAACGTAAAATTAATATAGAATGAAATACATTAACTTACCCTGCCGTCAACGTTGTTTTCATCTTTAAGGGTCATGGATTTCTCTTTCATTATAGAAGTAGCTGGAACAATAAAGAATTTAATCAAAGGATTTTATTGCAAGATCAGTATTATTCCAGAAATATTGTCATCATGTTCTGGTGTTACTCACGGTCTGTGATGCCGTACGTGTTTTGGCATTTTTCAGCGGCAGCACTCATTCCATCCTGAAACATGAAACGTAACTTTTTAGTCATCAAGAATGTCAGTGTGATTAAGTAATTAGGACAGGAGGAAGTAAAGACAAACTAGAAGAAGAGTGTTTTTTTTTGACAGGATTTAAAGTCTTTATTATTGCTTCCTCTTGTGTGCCTGATGTATAAATTGTTATTGTAGCATTACTAACTTAAAGTGATTTTAGTTAGATTCGCATTAATTTTATTAATTTCGTATTTTTTTTTGTTGATAGTTACAATCTATAATTACTAATAATAAATCTGTAGCCGAAATGTTTCTGGTAATTTTCGATTTTCCAAAAATAATTGGTCCTAACATATATAATTAACTACCCTCAAACCGAAAATCGCTTCTTTGAAATTTTTGTTTGTATGTCTGTCTGTCTATCTGTCTGTCTGTAAGTTTGTTACCTTTTCACGCGATAATGGCTGAACGGATTTCAATTAAAATTGGAATATAATTAAGTTCGTCGTAACTGAGATTTTAGGCTATATGGCATTCAAAATACATTATTTAAAAGGGGGGTTATAAGGGGGTCTGAATTAAATAAATCGAAATATCTCGCTTATTATTGATTTTTGTGAAAAATGTTACATACCAAAAGTTTCTTTAACAATAATTTTCGATAAGTTTTATTCCTTGAAAAATTTTGATAGGACTGATATTTAATGAGATAAATGAGTTTTAAAATTAAAATAACTGCCATCTAAGGCCGTGTAATGAATTAAAAAACAAATGATTTCGTCTATAAGAGGCCTTGGACAGCAACAATCGAAAGCTATGAAAGATAGCCTACAGATAATGTTTCTGTGTTTGTATGAAGTAATATCGGAAGCTAAATTAACCGATTTGTATAATTAATTATTATTTCACCATTGGAAAGTGTAGTTTCTCTAGATGGACATAATGCTATAATGTTATTACAGTGACTTCTGATATAATATAATATAATATAATATAATATAATATAATATAATATAATATAATATAATATAATATAATATAATATAATATAATATATAATATTATATAATATAATTTAAGTTATTTGAAGGGTTCAGAACCATAGTGGGCCAAGCGCCATTTACTGAATACGTAGAAAACAAGGGTTAAAATTAAGTTATTACCATAATTCAATGGAAACCTATAACAAGTAAAATAAAATATACACATTAAATCTAAATGATGTCAATGTTCATTAAACTATGGTTGCATGTAATAAAAATTAAGAAACATGTTAAAGGAATTGTCATTGCACCAAATGAGTGTCTCTGGACCAAAATGATCGCATTTTAATTACTTGGATGCAATTTAAATTAAGTAACATAGCAAACGATTTATCCTTCTATCAAACACGAATTTCCCCTGGATCAAATGTCCTATTTTAATTATGTAATTACTTTATATTTATTTCTAACGGGTGCAGCGGAGCGCACGTGTACGGCTAGTTTAATATAATTCTATGATTTCAGCTGATAAGTAAAGTGTAACTGCGAGCTGCAAAAGAAATACGATTATTTGCTCCATGAAACCGTTGCCTTTTGAATCCAATAGAGTTTTTCTTATGACACTGTAGTACAATGCAGTAGTTTCCGGTTTGATCCTATGCGGACACACGGAACGAAAAATCAAAGTGGAAATAGCGTTAAGTAAGTCTCAAACAGCAACTTCAGGAAAATTAAATTATTAATAATACTAGAAGAAATATATTTTCAGGCAGATAGGCCTATAAGCTCTAAAACTCACAGTGAAATGATACGTTAAAGGTGGCCAAATATGAGCTTTACTTTTACGTCTTTGTTAAATTAGAGCGCCCCATTGTGTACTTCAACTTCTTATAGAACTTCAATTTTAGTCCTGATCATAAGAATATTATACTTGAAGCCGGAAATACCTCGTATTCCTTATTAAAACAAAGAATCAGACAAATTTTATTACGTTACACTATTGAGGAAGTAGTACAATATAATTTTGCTACAAAATAATTCAAATAGCTCGAATTCAGGCCTATCAGCCTGATAAACACTCGGTGAAGATTCCCCTGCGAATACTGAATCGACGTTTATATTCTAAGACGGAAGAACAATTGAAAGAAGAACAGTTTTTCTTCAGGAAGGGATAAGGTACGAGCGATGCTATTGGACTGCTACGAACAATCGGCGAAAGATACCTAGAGGAGAATAAAGAAGTGTGTGTAGTATTTGTGGACTTAGAAAAGGCGTTTGACAGAGTGGATTGGAATAGACTGATGGGGATCCTAAAGAAAATTGGAGTGGATTTGAAAGAGAGGAGACTGTTCAGTAATCTTTATATGAAACAACAAATCAAATTCGGGATTGAAGAAGAAATGTCAGAAGGAAGTGAAATAGGGAGAGGAGTATGTCAAGGATATCCTTTATCACCTACCCTGTTCAACATCTATTTAGAGGATTTGATGAAGAACATGGGAGGAGTGACAGTAGGGGAAAAAGAATAAAGAATAAGATTTGATGTTGATATGACGTTTTAGCACAAGAGGAGATTATACTAAGGAATATGCTACTGGAGCGAAATGACAGTCATGAACAATGTGGGATGAAGATGATAATGCAAACAAGACGAAGACCATGGTTATCGTTAGAAAAATAAAGAATGTAAACCTGCGAATACTAAATGAGGCAGTAGAGCAAGTGAACAGCTTCAAATACTTGGGGTGTACTATAAGCAGTAACATGAGCTGCTGCCAGGAAGTCAAAAGGAGGATAGCAATGGCCAAGGAAGCTTTTAACAGAAAAAGGAGCATCTTCTGCGAACTTCTGGAGAAAGAACTAAGGAAGAGACTAGTGAAGTGCTTTGTGTGGAGTGTGGCGTTGCATGGGGCAGAAACATGGACATTACGACGAAGTGAAGAGAAGCGACTAGAAGCATTTGAAATGTGGATATGGAGAAGAATGGAGCGTGTGAAGTGGACAGAGAGAATAAGAAATGAAGCTGTGTTGGAAAGAGTGGGTGAAGAAAGAATGATGCTAAAACTGATCAGGAAGAGGAAAATTAATTGGTTGAGTCACTGGCTGAGAAGAAACTGCCTACTGAAGGATGCACTGGAAGGAATGGTGAACGGGAGAAGAGATCGGGACAGAAGAAGATATCAGATGATAGACGACATTAAGATAAATGGATCATTTTAAATTTATGGTTTATTTAACGACGCTCGCAATTGCACACGTTATATCAGCGTCGCCGGATGTGCCGGAATTTTGTCCCGCAGGAGTTCTTTTACATGCTAGTAAATCTACTGACATGAGCCTGTCGCATTTAAGCACACATAAATGCCATCGACCTGGCTCAGGATCGAACCCGCAACCTTGGGCATAGAAGGCCAGCGCTTATATGGATCATATTAAGAGACAAAGAGAGAGAGAATTGAGGAAAGGTTGGATTATGCTGGGTTTGCTGTGAGAGACCTGCTCTTGGACAGAACACTAAGAATGAATGCAAATAAGACAATTTGTCCCGCGTTTCATGTTGTTTTCAACTGCGCATATATGAACACAATTTCAGTGTAAATCGCTCATTATAAAATCTGTTAGTCATATCTTCCATAAATAGTTACATAATTGCACGACACTATTTTTAATAATGTTAACAAACTCTAACTTAATCTTTAACAGAAATTGAAAACAAAATCAATAACATATCTCTTAAAAATTTAGATATATAAAGAATAAATTTTTCTTCCTCTTACAGTGCTATTCTAACGATAGATCCAGGCCTTGTTAATATGAATGTTACTTGTAAGGTAAAATAATTATTATTGAGACATGTTTCAAATATTGGCAGTAATTTTTAAATAGGAGCTTAGTACAAATCTCAGAGTAAAAAATATGAATATTCTCCATTCAAAAACAGTTTTTGTGTGGGTTTTGTGGGGCAGTTTTTCTTCCTTTTAGGTCGGGGAATAATTTTCATTCATTTTTAAAATTTAGCTTGATTAAAATATGAAGGAATAGAAATTATGTAACAGATATGTAAATCGATTAAATAGAAAAGGTCCAACGCAAGGCAGCAAAATATGTCAAAATGGGGAAGGGACATGGTGAGGAGATAGTAAAAGATTTAGGGTGGGAACTTCTCAAATCAAGGCGACGAAAAACCAGACTCACCGCAATGTTCAAGGCTCAAATGGGACACAAAGCATGGACCGACATCAATGCTAGATTAGCAACACCATCATACTTAGGAAGGGCTGATCATATTAGGAAGTTTAAATGTAGAAAACAAACAACGGACGTGGCAAAATTTTCCTTTGTTAACCGCACAATAGTAGACTGGAACAGCTTACCTGCTGCAATCTTTCAGGGTGGTCCTCTCAAAATCAATACATTTAAGGAAAGGTTGAGAAGATTAGACTGAAAATTTAATTGGAGGTGCAGTGTAATTATTTAAGTTGTGTTATGTAATTAATTGAGTTGATGTATAATTAATTAAGTTGATATGTAATTAATTAAGATGATATGTAATTTAGTTGATATGAAAATAAATTAAGTTGGTATGTAATTAATTAAGGCGATATGTAATTGCTTAAATTGGTAATAGTTGGGTGAAATAGAAGTACTTACAAGTTAGATTTACTTTTGCTTATTGTAGGCGTTATTATAGAATAGTTTTTATTTATAGTCCTAGGTTTATTGCATCTACTTACTTATAGTTAGAAATAAATTTACGTTTATTTTATTTTATTTCATTTTTTTATTATTGCTGACTTATCGTATTATTGTAATTGTAATTGAAGCGTCGGCTGGAACAACGTTGTAACTTACAAAATTTTCATTTGGCGTATTTCCGTGTAATAATGTTGTAAGTCATGTTACCTTGCTATACTCCTTGGCTTGCAACTGTCCATCAATGCAGTACGTGAAATTTGTTCACTCAAAAGTTTGCTACCCTATAAGAATAACGTTGTACGTGTACACATTTTTGCAGTTCCTGTGAATTTTACCAAATGTAATTTATAACGTTATTCCAGCCAACGCTTCAATTATGGTATATTACATATCACTGCCACCGGGTGTATACCTAATTGTAGTGTTAATAAGTAAATACATACATAGAGATATGTTTTTAAGGTTGGAAGGTGCAATTTACCTCTTAATTCTATAACTCTTTATGTGTTCTTCTGCAACACTTGATTTTCAAGGAAATAATGATAGGCGTCCCAGTTTTGGCTGGTGCAATTATAGTTTAATTAAAATATTAAAAAAATATGAATATTCTCATTTCAAAAACAGTTTTTGTCTAGGTTTTATGGGGCAGTTTTTCTTCCTTTTAGGTCGTGGAATAATTTTCATTCATTTTTTAAGTATAGTTTCATTAAAATATAAAAAAAACATGAATATTCTCATTTCAAAAACAGTTTTTGTGTAGGTTTTGTGGGGCAGTTTTTCTTCCTTTTAGGCCGTGGAATAATTTTCATTCATTTTTAAAGGAGGCTATAGTTTAATTAAAAAAAAATATATGAATATTCTCATTTCAAAAACAGTTTTTGTGTAGGTTTTATGGGGCAGTTTTTCTCCCTTTTAGGTCGTGGAATAATTTTCATTCTCTTTTAAGTATAGTTTCATTAAAATATTAAAAAATATGAATATTCTCATTTCAAAAACAGTTTTTGTGTAGGTTTTGTGGGGAAGTTTTTCTTCCTTTTAGGTCGTGGAATAATTTTCATTCATTTTTAAAGGAGGCTATAGTTTCATTAAAATATTAGAAAATATGAATATTCTCATTTCAAAAACAGTTTTTGTGTAGGTTTTGTGGGGCAGTTTTTCTTCCTTTTAGGTAGTGGAATAATTTTCATTCATTTTTAAAGGCCTATAGCTTCATTAAAATATAAAGGAATAGAAAGTATGTAACAGATATGTTTTTAAGGTTTGGAAAGTTTAATTTACCTCTTAATTCTATAGTACATTATGCAACGAGCCTATATTGATAGTAATTAAGACGCAAATATGGATATTTATGAAACGAGCGCAAGCGAGTTTCATAATATTCATACGAGCGTCTTAATTACCATTATAGGCAAGTTTCATACGACTTTTTATGCTCGACCATATTTCTAACTTCAAATTATTCAGATGTATACATTTTATTTGTATCTGACAAGATCAGAAGTGACCTTGTTCTAGGTCGTGAATTGTGAGATGTGCGCAGACGCGAAAGTATTGATTTTTTCCGAGGAACAATAATGTCATTGACCTTGATGTAATCCCGTTAAAGTTTATATAACCTTGATTATTGAATTCGACATTGAAAAACGAGATGACAAATTGAATTTATTTGAATATTATTTACAATTAACGCTAATTATTATAGTAACAGAACATAACCTTCTGCGACAGTATTGGATTTCCAGCCTCCGTGACTTTTCGCTAATTCTCTTTCGATTGCATATCCGAGAATAATCGATACTTGCGGTTTTATAACGGTACAAAGCTGACTTGTCATTGGCTGAACACCTGTAAGCTGAGTTGTCATTGGCTGAACACCTGTACTTTAATGAGTAGGTGTACTTTAATGACATGCATTAAAGGACTGCTACCAGGTGTATAATTACTACATTTCGGCATGTCGAGCATAAAACTCTTTAGGGTTCTTCTGCAACACTTGATTTTCAAGGGGATAATGATAGGCGTCCCAGTTTTGGCTGATGGAATTATAGTTATCTAAACTTAAAACTGATATTATAAATTAAGATATCTTGTCACTTACCCCAGCTGTAGCCACCCTCAAGCAAAAGACAGTTATGATAAATGTTGCCGAAATCTTAATCATTACGTCAGGCGTAGATATTTGCTGTAGATGTGTAGAGAGTGTTCCGATTGTAACACCAAGTGAAAGTGCAGCGTTATATTCGCCCGTATTTATAGGAATAAAATCGTACCCCGTAATTTAAAAGTGAATATAAGTTAATGTGACAGCTTCATAATGAATACAGGTCAGTAATTGCATACACGACGGTCAAAAATAGGTAATAATCATGGGAAAGTCCCACTTTAAATAAAAACGATTTATGTGACAAATTTGTACTTATTGTATTCCCCGACGTGTTAACTAATGCACTTCTGTGATTCATCACTATTGAATTTACTTCACAGGTTCGCTCAAAAAATCACAGTTCAATTGTTGTGCACTCTTATAGCTACGGGTTTTGTCAGTGTGAATGAATTAATTTATTATGTGTAATTATTTCCTACTTCCATCTTCATGAACACGTCATTATAGCCTTTGATATTGAACCTACCCAGTCCATTGACAGGTTTCTGTGCCATCATTACTGTCAGTACAAATACGTCAATATAAATCATCATTTAGACATAGGTCTATAATATGAAAGTATGCATAGATGAATTGACAATACAAAGTTATTACTTATTTATTTATTTTAGTAATAATTGTAACATAAAATATAATATATACAGAAAAACTTTAGCTCGCCCCTGAAAGAGTAAAACTCGTGCTCAGGGGCGAATTCCTGAATTGAAATTAATCAGTATACAATACAATTTCGTACGAAATGGAAATATAAAAATTGGAGATTTATCCTTCGAAGAGGTGGAAAAATTCAAATAACTTGGAGCAACAGTAACAAATATAAATGACACTCAGGAGGAAATTAAACGCAGAATAAATATGGGAAATGCGTGTTATTATTCGGTTGAGAAGCTTTTATCATCTAGTCTGCTGTGAAAAAATCTGAAAGTTAGAATTTATAAAACAGTTATATTACCGGTTGTTCTGTATGGTTGTGAAACTTGGACTCTCACTTTGAGAGAGGAACAGAGATTAAGGGTGTTTGAGAATAAGGTTCTTAGGAAAATATTTGGGGCTAAGAGGGATGAAGTTACAGGAGAATGGAGAAAGTTACACAACACAGAACTGCACTCATTGTATTCTTCACCTGACATAATTAGGAACATTAAATCCAGACGTTTGTGATGGGCAGGGTATGTAGCACGTATGGGCGAACCCAGAAATGCATATAGAGTGTTAGTTGGGAGGCCGGAGGGAAAAAGACCTTTAGGGATGCCGAGACATAGATGGGAGGATAATATTAAAATGGATTTGAGGGAGGTGGGATATGATGATAGAGACTGGATTAACCTTGCACAGGATAGGGACCGATGGCGGGCTTATGTGAGGGCGGCAATGAACCTCCGGGTTCCTTAAAAGCCATTTGTAAGTAAGTAAGTACAATACAATTTGTCTTATATCTACTATGCAATTATAATATATATATTTAAATTTACAATTTTTCAATTTTTATACAATCCATACGTAACCTTTGAAATTTAATACTAGAACTATTAGAATTGACAAGATTAGGATATATAAATATAAATTTGTTATATATTCTTGGGCCTAAATTGTTCTACTATGATTAAATATTATAGCAGTGTTGCATTTTGGTTCAAACAATCTTAAAGAATTCATAACTTTTGTTTCATAACTATCAGAATACAATTCAAAATTATTTTGATTTTTATGTATGAATTTTATTAATACAATATAATAAATTTATCTTACATTAAGTATATTAAAGTCTAAAAACAAATTTTGAGATGGAAAATCAATAGGTTTATGAAGACATATTTTAATTATTTTCTTCTGTAATAAATAAAGTGGATTAAAATTGGATTTAAATGAGCTGCCCCATCCTATAATTCCATACATAATTACTGATTGAAATAAAGTTAAATATATTGTGCGTAATAAACTTATTGACAAGTAATTCCTCAATAAAACAAAATAATATATTATTTTACGTAATTTATTAACAAGGTAATTAATGTGTTGGTTCCATTTTAAATGATTATCGAAAATTATGCCTAAATACTTAACTTCAGAGGACTCTTTAATAATCAGACATTTACAATGTATAAATGTTACTGATGGTGGGATTCGAGAGAAATTTGAATATTTTCCTGCAGACACTCTCGTTTCTTAGTAACCTACGTGATCTTTGTAGTCCACATCTGTGGAGTAACGGTCAGCGCGTCTGGCCGCGAAACCAGGTGGCCCCGGTTGGAATCCCGGTCGGGACAAGTTACCTGGTTGAGGTTTTTTCCGGGGTTTTCCCTCAACCCAATACGAGCAAATGTTGGGTAACTTTCGGTGCTGGACCCCGGACTCATTTCACCGTCATTGTCACCTTCATTTCATTCAGACGCTAAATAACCTAGATGTTGATACAGCGTCGTAAAATAACCCAATAAAATAAAAAGTGATCTTTGTATAACTAGCTTTAGTTAAATTTATACAGTAGCAAAGCAAAACTATTAGTGATAGAGACAACCATAAACATTTCTGTCGGCCCACTGATGACTGCAGAGGCTCTCTAGATAGGATAGTGTAGTGACGTAAAGATCGCTTGAATAGAGAAAAATCCAATCATACGAAGTACGGCTTGTAACGTGGGAAAAAATTCTGCGGTACAAGATGTCCAGAAGGAAAGTATAAAGTATAAAGTTTACTGTAGAAAAGAGTAAACTACTGTAAAATGTAAACATTAAAAACTTAAGAGCACATACTGATGTATTTGATGTATCAAAACTTTGAACATTCAAAGGATTTCAATTTTTAATGAAAGCGAAATTATTCTTTGGTCAAAATTGTAATGTATATATCAGCAACCAATCTTTATTTCATGTTCTTAACAAAAAGAATGTTACTTTACTTAATAATATTCACAGAAGAATGGATATAAAATGTAATTTAACATTGAGTGCTTCAGTACGTACCTCTCGAGAAAATATATAACGAAGGCTACAACATGCCTCCCGGGATGCATTCGTTGGTTATGTAGCTTTATTTTTCCATTCATGACCCAGGTTATGCTTGTATTATAACATTGACCAAATGAAAATCACAACAAATACATAATTATGTTATCGGATCCATCCTCATTTGCTTTTAAATTTTAGGGGGTTATGTCCAGTGTAGCATTTTCTGAAACTACAGCGAACATAATATGGAATGCGCAAACTGTATTTCTTATACTATCAAATCCATTCGTGGGAACAGATGCATTACAGGGGCCACCCATCACATATTATACGCAAAAAAAAGGTCAGCGGAAGTAATGGTTTGATTAGCGTTTTTAGTATTCGATATTCGATAAGCATTAAATGCTACCAAATAAAAAATTAAATAAAAATAATTTAAATAGTTTGTTACTAGATGTGCTTTTAGTCAGTTTTTATTATATTTCTGGTCCAGGGATAATACATTTTACAGCTTACTGCCATTATTTTCGTTTTGAAGTACAAGTCAACAATATAAAACTGACTGTTAATTAATAAGTTGGTAACATTTTTTATCGATTGTAACAACAATACATATCAATAGGAACATTCATACTATTCAACCAATAAGCAGATTGGCCCCTATAATGCATCTGTTCGCTATTCGTTTTTGTTTATCATTTAAAATATCTTTGTGTATCATAGCACTTCCTGAAAGAAACCACACAGCCTTCTATCCTTTCTTTATGTAGGCATTTCCAACAATAACGCAGAAGCATTAGTAATTAACAAATGAATGATGTATTTTGATTCTTCTTTATTTTAGTGGATTTATTTTTATATAAGAGGGCCGTGTTGAAAAGAGCTGTTTTAGATCTGTGACGACGATATCAGATAGAATTCGAAACCATTCATATGAAAGGTTTTCAATACCTAAAAGTACAGCGGAATACTAAACTTAATTTTAATAAATATTCGTAAACAACGGGCTTATTATAAAGTGCGAGCTGTATAAAGTCAAAAACAGTTAATTTAATATATTGTAATTTGAATACTTTACTATAGTGTTAAATTTCAATTCAATTCAGTTGTCGGTAATGGCATATTATTCATTACAGTTCCAAATAACTCATCGTTCGTTCAGAAGCGACTAGAGAAGCCCGTCTCTATACACAGATTTCTTATAGGTTACAGGACAGATTTTATTCAGACTTACTATCTAAATACGAATTTATGCAAGATGATTGAAATGGAATAGGTCTACAGTCATTTATGTAAAATAATTAATCAGTATTCAAAGAGAGAACGTTTTTATTTTACTGGTTATTTTAATTGCATCATGATATTTATATTCCGAAAGTTTCATATGAAATCTATGAAATCTATCTCGACATGGATAACTATTAATAATGGAATTCCACAGGGATCAATATTAGAACCCCTACTTTTTCTAATATTCATCAATTATCTTGCCCCCCCCTAATAAAAGATGTAGGTCATCCCATATTATTTGCAGATGACATAAGTATAGTAATTACAGCCAATAACTCCAACACATTCCAATCTTCAACAGAGGAAATTCTCCTCAAAATATGTGACTGGTTCTCAGCCAGTAAATTAGTATTAAATTGTAACAAAAATCACATAATTGAATTTAAATCCTGTCCAAATTCAACCTCGCAAATTTCAAGCGTAATAATTAATAATAGGTTCCTATTAAAAACAACAACAACCAAATTTCTAGGCTTACAAATCGATAATGTGTTAAATTGGAAAAATCATATTAAAGAACTTACATCCAAACTAAATTTAGCACGTTTTTCTATTACATCTATGCAAGTGATAGTAAATAGGCCTATAAATACCTTAAAAACAATATACTTCGCATACTTCCACTCGGTAATGAGTTTTGGAATAATATTCTGGGGAAATTCTACAGATAGTAACAGTATATTCCTACTACAAAAAGAGTAGTTAGAATAATAGAAGGCTCTAAATCTAGGGAGTCATATGGGACCATTTCAAAAATTACAAATAATGCCCATGGCTTGTTGGTATATATATATATATATATATATATATATATATATATATATTTATTAATAAATTTCCTCGTATGTAATCGTGAAAACTTCGTAACGTATTCAGCAGTTCATAGCATAAATACTCGTCAAAAATGACTTTCATACTCCATCGGCAAGTCTATCGTGCTATCAAAAAGGAGTGCGTTATATCGCAGTGAAATTTTTTATCGATATAAAAAAATCAAACTCAAATCATAAGATTATTTAGGGCCAAATTTGAGGAAGTACCTAATTTCTCATTCCTTCTATTCTGTAGGTGAACTCAAGACATTCAACAACGCTGCATGAATATTTGTGCGAGATCGTGTGTATTTGCTTGGTTTCCGCACAAAACCAATCCGCGGAAAGTCTAAAATTCCACATTCAGTATTCCCAACCTAACACGCATTAGTAATATACGTTACAAGAGCGGTATGTTGACGTTTTCATGTTCGAGGAAAAGATTGAAAAAGCGAAACGTAGTTGAGCTTTTTTAATTTCCGAGTACATACCGCTCGTGTATCGTACATTATTTTGTGCGAAGATCGTTTATTACATACCTGAAAGACGAATTTCTAATTAGTTGCAATGAAATCTCCATGTTGGTTTCTGTTTAATGACGCCAACTTCGGAACACCAAAATATCTTTCTTCAACATTGTTGCTGTAAAATGTTTTCTGTGTTTACTGTACTCCAGCAGGCCGTGATATACGTCTGTCTTTCCCCCCCCCCCCGTCTATAAATGCGAACTTAAAACAAATGGTAAGGTTATGTAATGATTTATTTTTCATTTTAATATTTTAACAATATTATTTATATAACATATTGCAGTAATAACATCGGCATCTGGAATCTCGTTGATTTTTTCACGGCTTCCTTAATGTTACTTGTATCAGGAGTGCAATAAGTTTCGTGGAGTAGTAGACTTTACTTAATTTTTGCAAATATTTAAAAACAATAATTAACATTGCAATTTAGGTGAAATTGCAGTGGTAAGTTTCCAATTTATAATTATTACTATGTTGAACGTCTCTAAAAATAATATGTTAAAAGCCTGAAGCAGGAAAATGAATGTCGCGCTTAAGCGGTAAGAAGAGGGAAATTGTTATGTGTGTTACGTTGGGAATACTGAACGTGGTATTTCACACTTACCGCGTATTGGTTCTGTGCGGAAAATAAGCAAATACGCACGATCTCGCACAAAACAATTTCCCTCTTCTTACCGCTTAAGTGACATATTTATTTTACTGCTTTAGGCTTTTAACATATTATTTTTAGAGACGTTCAATATAGTAATAATTATAAATTGGAAACTTACCACTGCAATTTCACCTAAATTGCACTATTAATTATTGTTTTTAAATATTTGCAAAAATTAAGTAAACTCTACAACTCCACTAACGTTACTGCATTCGTGATGCAAGTAACATTAAGGAAGCCGTAAAAAAATCAACAAGATTCCAGACTCATTATAGACTGGAGGAAAAAAGACATATCTATATCACAGCCTGCTGGAGTATAGTAAACACAGAAAACATTTTAAAGCAACAATGTTGAAGACAGATATTTTTGTTTTGCAAATTTGCTTACATTGAACAGAAACCAAGATGGAGATTTCATTGCAACTAATTAGAAATTCCTCTTTCAGATATGTAATAAACGACCTTCGCACAAAATAATGTACGATACACGAGCTCTACTACGTTTCGCTTTTTCAAACTTTTCCTCGAACATGAAAACTTCAACTTACCGCTCTTGTAACGCATATTACTATTGTGTTGCATTAAGTATTGATATTAAGCCCTTCTATTATACCTACTAGTATATTGTAAAACTCTTCTGTATGTATTTCAAGTATAATTAAGGCTTTGTAATATTATTAAGATTTTTTGACATGTTCCACATTCTAGCTGTGAAGCGATGTACGAATACCATGGAATGTGAATACAATACAATACAATCAGTTCTGCCAACAGTGTGTCTGACTAGAGCTTTTCAAAATGACCTCGGCTCTATAAATCTTATTAAACCTACTTGAATCTGAAACAAAATAAAAAAAATTATCGCCTGCATTATATTGTTAAAGTTCTTTTTCAAGAACTTCATCTTTGCCGTTTAAAGTCATAAAACATTGATAATTACAAAATAGCGCAGAAAAATATCTGATGGGGAAATGCATGTTCCATATCCATAGAAGAATTTGTTAACGCTTGTCCCAGTAAGGACGTTTAATGTAGAGATGTTATGTTAATTTTCGTGAGTAATAATGCACTAATTTATTCTATTGTTATTTTATTATAATACCAACACGGAAACAGAGAGCTGTTCGTAAAAGTAGGTCTTGTATATTAAGTTTAAATTACATAATGAATAGAGTTAAAGGCTATCAAAAATCTTTAGTTACTGTGCATGTTCGTGCCTATTAAAATGTTAATGTTTGCGTGTCTCTTACACCGTTCTGGAATTAGTCACACTATCGGACTGGCGGGGTTAGTCTTATGTATTGATCCGCTAAGTTTTATGATCTCTATACATCGGGAATGCAAACTTTCCTAACTTATCAAAGAGTAAAGGTTGAAAGTGTAATTCCTTCTGTTCTTTATATTTTTGTGCATCACACGAATAGAGTTCTTCGCTACGGCTGAGGCGCGCAACTTTAATGCGAGGGTTCGAAACATCCCTCATCACATAGAAATGTGTCATAGCATGTATATCTAGCTGATACAGTGCTTTCCATTTTAGCCATATACAGGGACATCATTTTATTTTTACTAAAAATTTTTAATATTAACCTGGCTATATCTTTGGATTAAAGGTCTAGAACCGGAAAAACCGCTTGCTCCCCCTTCCAAGACTGGAGTTAGATGTTACTGGCGTAAAATACAAATCACTTTACTAGGTATAGGAGGGAAGAAAAGTAGTTCATTTATGTAAACTAGAAAATATCGCAATTTTGAGTTCGATAATTTTCATTAAGTTTTTGTTTAAAAAAATACAGTACTCTATTAACACTTAGTGTTTTTACTCACGAATTGAGCTGTCCATTCGAACGTATTCATTATGCAGTGTATATTGTAGTGTTACAGCACATTAGCGTGCAATATAGAGAATGAAGTTAAATTGAAAAATAATCATAATGTGGATATTTATACACATTTTTTTAAAATGGTAGCCGTTTATTTCGATACAGGCTTAAGTTCTTTTGTGCATATTATCGCACTATAGACTATTGTACCTAATTCCTATTGCCAGGTTCGTCCTTCGTACGAGTAACTCATGTTGAAATAATTCTATACCTACTCTATAAAAGAGTACCTTACATACTGTAAATGCAGTCTTCACTTCTCCCCGATCTGAAAAGATAAAATTACTCAGAAATTCTATCTACTGTCCGTTCAAGTGGTTTTGTCACAGGGTCGTAGAAAGGGGGAAGGGAAATCACGTGACAGTTAATTACTTAACGAGGCACTTTTATTTAAATTATTTTAAACAGTTGTATAATATTACGTAGACGTCCAATTCCTAACATAAATTAATGTTTCAGAAAAGAGCTAAGACAGCCCAGCTACTAGACTTTACAGAGAGACGAACAGAAGCAGGTGGGGGAAACCGGGATGCGACGTAGGCAAACGGACGATAGTACCTGTGCGAAAATATGATTCAATATTGAAAGCTCTTTCGTCACTGGAAAACGCGAACGTATTTCTGGAACGTACTATACTCACTAACTCAGTACTGCATACACGGCCTCGGTTCTGTGTGGAGAACGGTTGGAAGTTTACTAGTAGAGGGGGTGGGAGTGAAGTGCATTCAAAAACTCAGGCACAATAAAAATTGAAGTAAAAATAAAATGATGTTTCTCTATTTTCAATTCAAGTCAAGGTGTCAGAATTTCAAGTCAATAAAAGCAGCAGCTTAGTTTGTCTCGTGTCGTAGGTTTCCTAAGAATAAAAGAGCGTACAATATCAGCGGTTGACTACCTCACTTCATCCTTTAGTCTTCGACGATATTCTATCCTCGAATCAGGAAAATGTACGCCATTTGTAAAGCATTATTTAAATCGTATTAATACTCATGTGATATACATAGTATCGGTAACATCATTACGTAATTCTGCATCCACAAATCAAACAGATATAAATATTGTACATAGGGTGAAGGTTTATCCCCCATCCTCAAGACAATTTAAATTTAATTCTCTTAAGTTACCGTGAAGCGGATACAGATTACAGGACATAATATTTAGCCACGTTTTTGTTGATATGAATATTGTTATTCTAATATTATCATTAGGTCCTTCTTGCATAAATATTAATGTAGATAATTAGGTTTCCGGTGCTTCCCCTCTACTTCCGGTAAATTGAATAACAAAGACTATTTATATGGAGAGAAGCCATCCGATGTCACTCAGAGTCCAAGTCATGGAACAATACACATCGCCTTTCACGAAAATGTCTGAATAAGCTCCATTATGACACCATTTTTTTAACGGGTTTCATATTGTAACAGTGCTACGTGCTTACACTTTGTTCCGTGACAGCTCTTGCTTTATTGCACAAAAAAACCCAACCTTGCACCATAATGCTAATGTCATTGATACTGATATCACGGCTGGAATCTAACACATGACCTTTATCCTTAAAGTACTCTTGTACATGTAATAAATTCAGATGTGGGAAATTCCAAACCAATATTTTTATGCGACAGGAAAAACCATGATTTACTCATTTACTTCCGATAAAGTGTCAAAAGATATTTATTAAATTCCCAGCAACTACACTATTACATATTCAGTCGTGACTTCAACATCAGACGTGAATTTTAATTAAAAGTGAGAAATTAAGGTAGGAAAGAGTACTAACTGAATTCGTACCGCAAGAACAAAAGGAGAACGACGAGGCTACCTTCTTGTATGTTAGCCGCTTCATTAGTCCGCTAACAAAGAGTTGCAATATCACGTTAATCTTGTGATTTTAACGTGCAATTAAATAAAGACAAAAATTAGAATAATTCATAATATTCTATTATGCAGCTTCAACTTTTCTTTCAATTATATTATTACCCCTACATACATGCAACTTCACCATCATTAGATTAAATGAAGAAATAAGCACTTCAATCACGCTAAACCAAACGCAAAAACACTGCAGCTTCACCATCATTAGATTAAATGAAGAAATAAGCACTTCAATCACGCTAAACCAAACGCAAAAACACTGCAGCTTCACCATCATTATGTTAAATGAAGAAATAAGCACTTCAATCACGCTAAACCAAACGCAAAAACACTGCAGCTTCACCATCATTAGATTAAATGAAGAAATAAGCACTTCAATCACGCTAAACCAAACGCAAAAACACTGCAGCTTCACCATCATTATGTTAAATGAAGAAATAAGCACTTCAATCACGCTAAACCAAACGCAAAAACACTGCAGCTTCACCATCATTAGATTAAATGAAGAAATAAGCACTTCAATCACGCTAAACCAAACGCAAAAACACTACAGCTTCACCATCATTAGATTAAATGAAGAAATAAGCACTTCAATCACGCTAAACCAAACGCAAAAACACTGCAGCTTCACCATCATTATGTTAAATGAAGAAATAAGCACTTCAATCACGCTAAACCAAACGCAAAAACACTGCAGCTTCACCATCATTAGATTAAATGAAGAAATAAGCACTTCAATCACGCTAAACCAAACGCAAAAACACTGCAGCTTCACCATCATTAGATTAAATGAAGAAATAAGCACTTCAATCACGCTAAACCAAACGCAAAAACACTGCAGCTTCACCATCATTAGATTAAATGAAGAAATAAGCACTTCAATCACGCTAAACCAAACGCAAAAACACTGCAGCTTCACCATCATTAGATTAAATGAAGAAATAAGCACTTCAATCACGCTAAACCAAACGCAAAAACACTGCAGCTTCACCATCATTAGATTAAATGAAGAAATAAGCACTTCAATCACGCTAAACCAAACGCAAAAACACTGCAGCTTCACCATCATTAGATTAAATGAAGAAATAAGCACTTCAATCACGCTAAACCAAACGCAAAAACACTGCAACTCCACCATCATTAGATTAAATGAAGAAATAAGCACTTCAATCACGCTAAACCAAACGCAAAAACACTGCAGCTTCACCATCATTATGTTAAATGAAGAAATAAGCACTTCAATCACGCTAAACCAAACGCAAAAACACTGCAGCTTCACCATCATTAGATTAAATGAAGAAATAAGCACTTCAATCACGCTAAACCAAACGCAAAAACACTGCAGCTTCACCATCATTAGATTAAATGAAGAAATAAGCACTTCAATCACGCTAAACCAAACGCAAAAACACTGCAGCTTCACCATCATTAGATTAAATGAAGAAATAAGCACTTCAATCACGCTAAACCAAACGCAAAAACACTGCAACTCCACCATCATTATGTTAAATGAAGAAATAAGCACTTCAATCACGCTAAACCAAACGCAAAAACACTGCAGCTTCACCATCATTATGTTAAATGAAGAAATAAGCACTTCAATCACGCTAAACCAAACGCAAAAACACTGCAACTCCACTATCATTAGATTAAATGAAGAAATAAGCACTTCAATCACGCTAAACCAAACGCAAAAACACTGCAGCTTCACCATCATTATGTTAAATGAAGAAATAAGCACTTCAATCACGCTAAACCAAACGCAAAAACACTGCAGCTTCACCATCATTAGATTAAATGAAGAAATAAGCACTTCAATCACGCTAAACCAAACGCAAAAACACTGCAGCTTCACCATCATTATGTTAAATGAAGAAATAAGCACTTCAATCACGCTAAACCAAACGCAAAAACACTGCAGCTTCACCATCATTAGATTAAATGAAGAAATAAGCACTTCAATCACGCTAAACCAAACGCAAAAACACTGCAACTCCACCATCATTAGATTAAATGAAGAAATAAGCACTTCAATCACGCTAAACCAAACGCAAAAACACTGCAGCTTCACCATCATTATGTTAAATGAAGAAATAAGCACTTCAATCACGCTAAACCAAACGCAAAAACACTGCAGCTTCACCATCATTAGATTAAATGAAGAAATAAGCACTTCAATCACGCTAAACCAAACGCAAAAACACTGCAGCTTCACCATCATTAGATTAAATGAAGAAATAAGCACTTCAATCACGCTAAACCAAACGCAAAAACACTGCAGCTTCACCATCATTATGTTAAATGAAGAAATAAGCACTTCAATCACGCTAAACCAAACGCAAAAACACTGCAGCTTCACCATCATTAGATTAAATGAAGAAATAAGCACTTCAATCACGCTAAACCAAACGCAAAAACACTGCAGCTTCACCTTCATTAGATTAAATGAAGAAATAAGCACTTCAATCACGCTAAACCAAACGCAAAAACACTGCAGCTTCACCATCATTAGATTAAATGAAGAAATAAGCACTTCAATCACGCTAAACCAAACGCAAAAACACTGCAGCTTCACCATCATTAGATTAAATGAAGAAATAAGCACTTCAATCACGCTAAACCAAACGCAAAAACACTGCAGCTTCACCATCATTAGATTAAATGAAGAAATAAGCACTTCAATCACGCTAAACCAAACGCAAAAACACTGCAGCTTCACCATCATTAGATTAAATGAAGAAATAAGCACTTCAATCACGCTAAACCAAACGCAAAAACACTGCAGCTTCACCATCATTAGATTAAATGAAGAAATAAGCACTTCAATCACGCTAAACCAAACGCAAAAACACTGCAGCTTCACCATCATTATGTTAAATGAAGAAATAAGCACTTCAATCACGCTAAACCAAACGCAAAAACACTGCAACTCCACCATCATTAGATTAAATGAAGAAATAAGCACTTCAATCACGCTAAACCAAACGCAAAAACACTGCAGCTTCACCATCATTATGTTAAATGAAGAAATAAGCACTTCAATCACGCTAAACCAAACGCAAAAACACTGCAGCTTCACCATCATTAGATTAAATGAAGAAATAAGCACTTCAATCACGCTAAACCAAACGCAAAAACACTGCAGCTTCACCATCATTAGATTAAATGAAGAAATAAGCACTTCAATCACGCTAAACCAAACGCAAAAACACTGCAGCTTCACCATCATTAGATTAAATGAAGAAATAAGCACTTCAATCACGCTAAACCAAACGCAAAAACACTGCAACTCCACCATCATTAGATTAAATGAAGAAATAAGCACTTCAATCACGCTAAACCAAACGCAAAAACACTGCAGCTCCACCATCATTATGTTAAATGAAGAAATAAGCACTTCAATCACGCTAAACCAAACGCAAAAACACTGCAGCTTCACCATCATTAAATTAAATGAAGAAATAAGCACTTCAATCACGCTAAACCAAACGCAAAAACACTGCAACTCCACTATCATTAGATTAAATGAAGAAATAAGCACTTCAATCACGCTAAACCAAACGCAAAAACACTGCAGCTTCACCATCATTATGTTAAATGAAGAAATAAGCACTTCAATCACGCTAAACCAAACGCAAAAACACTGCAGCTTCACCATCATTATGTTAAATGAAGAAATAAGCACTTCAATCACGCTAAACCAAACGCAAAAACACTGCAGCTTCACCATCATTAGATTAAATGAAGAAATAAGCACTTCAATCACGCTAAACCAAACGCAAAAACACTGCAGCTTCACCATCATTAGATTAAATGAAGAAATAAGCACTTCAATCACGCTAAACCAAACGCAAAAACACTGCAGCTTCACCATCATTAGATTAAATGAAGAAATAAGCACTTCAATCACGCTAAACCAAACGCAAAAACACTGCAGCTTCACCATCATTATGTTAAATGAAGAAATAAGCACTTCAATCACGCTAAACCAAACGCAAAAACACTGCAGCTTCACCATCATTATGTTAAATGAAGAAATAAGCACTTCAATCACGCTAAACCAAACGCAAAAACACTGCAGCTTCACCATCATTATGTTAAATGAAGAAATAAGCACTTCAATCACGCTAAACCAAACGCAAAAACACTGCAGCTTCACCATCATTATGTTAAATGAAGAAATAAGCACTTCAATCACGCTAAACCAAACGCAAAAACACTGCAGCTTCACCATCATTAGATTAAATGAAGAAATAAGCACTTCAATCACGCTAAACCAAACGCAAAAACACTGCAGCTTCACCATCATTATGTTAAATGAAGAAATAAGCACTTCAATCACGCTAAACCAAACGCAAAAACACTGCAGCTTCACCATCATTAGATTAAATGAAGAAATAAGCACTTCAATCACGCTAAACCAAACGCAAAAACACTGCAACTCCACCATCATTAGATTAAATGAAGAAATAAGCACTTCAATCACGCTAAACCAAACGCAAAAACACTGCAGCTTCACCATCATTATGTTAAATGAAGAAATAAGCACTTCAATCACGCTAAACCAAACGCAAAAACACTGCAGCTTCACCATCATTAGATTAAATGAAGAAATAAGCACTTCAATCACGCTAAACCAAACGCAAAAACACTGCAGCTTCACCATCATTATGTTAAATGAAGAAATAAGCACTTCAATCACGCTAAACCAAACGCAAAAACACTGCAGCTTCACCATCATTAGATTAAATGAAGAAATAAGCACTTCAATCACGCTAAACCAAACGCAAAAACACTGCAACTCCACCATCATTAGATTAAATGAAGAAATAAGCACTTCAATCACGCTAAACCAAACGCAAAAACACTGCAGCTTCACCATCATTATGTTAAATGAAGAAATAAGCACTTCAATCACGCTAAACCAAACGCAAAAACACTGCAGCTTCACCATCATTAGATTAAATGAAGAAATAAGCACTTCAATCACGCTAAACCAAACGCAAAAACACTGCAGCTTCACCATCATTAGATTAAATGAAGAAATAAGCACTTCAATCACGCTAAACCAAACGCAAAAACACTGCAGCTTCACCATCATTAGATTAAATGAAGAAATAAGCACTTCAATCACGCTAAACCAAACGCAAAAACACTGCAGCTTCACCATCATTAGATTAAATGAAGAAATAAGCACTTCAATCACGCTAAACCAAACGCAAAAACACTGCAGCTTCACCATCATTAGATTAAATGAAGAAATAAGCACTTCAATCACGCTAAACCAAACGCAAAAACACTGCAGCTTCACCATCATTAGATTAAATGAAGAAATAAGCACTTCAATCACGCTAAACCAAACGCAAAAACACTGCAGCTTCACCATCATTAGATTAAATGAAGAAATAAGCACTTCAATCACGCTAAACCAAACGCAAAAACACTGCAGCTTCACCATCATTAGATTAAATGAAGAAATAAGCACTTCAATCACGCTAAACCAAACGCAAAAACACTGCAACTCCACCATCATTAGATTAAATGAAGAAATAAGCACTTCAATCACGCTAAACCAAACGCAAAAACACTGCAGCTTCACCATCATTATGTTAAATGAAGAAATAAGCACTTCAATCACGCTAAACCAAACGCAAAAACACTGCAGCTTCACCATCATTAGATTAAATGAAGAAATAAGCACTTCAATCACGCTAAACCAAACGCAAAAACACTGCAGCTTCACCATCATTAGATTAAATGAAGAAATAAGCACTTCAATCACGCTAAACCAAACGCAAAAACACTGCAGCTTCACCATCATTAGATTAAATGAAGAAATAAGCACTTCAATCACGCTAAACCAAACGCAAAAACACTGCAGCTTCACCATCATTATGTTAAATGAAGAAATAAGCACTTCAATCACGCTAAACCAAACGCAAAAACACTGCAGCTTCACCATCATTAGATTAAATGAAGAAATAAGCACTTCAATCACGCTAAACCAAACGCAAAAACACTGCAGCTTCACCATCATTAGATTAAATGAAGAAATAAGCACTTCAATCACGCTAAACCAAACGCAAAAACACTGCAGCTTCACCATCATTAGATTAAATGAAGAAATAAGCACTTCAATCACGCTAAACCAAACGCAAAAACACTGCAGCTTCACCATCATTAGATTAAATGAAGAAATAAGCACTTCAATCACGCTAAACCAAACGCAAAAACACTGCAGCTTCACCATCATTAGATTAAATGAAGAAATAAGCACTTCAATCACGCTAAACCAAACGCAAAAACACTGCAACTCCACCATCATTAGATTAAATGAAGAAATAAGCACTTCAATCACGCTAAACCAAACGCAAAAACACTGCAGCTTCACCATCATTATGTTAAATGAAGAAATAAGCACTTCAATCACGCTAAACCAAACGCAAAAACACTGCAGCTTTACCATCATTAGATTAAATGAAGAAATAAGCACTTCAATCACGCTAAACCAAACGCAAAAACACTGCAGCTTCACCATCATTAGATTAAATGAAGAAATAAGCACTTCAATCACGCTAAACCAAACGCAAAAACACTGCAGCTTCACCATCATTAGATTAAATGAAGAAATAAGCACTTCAATCACGCTAAACCAAACGCAAAAACACTGCAACTCCACCATCATTAGATTAAATGAAGAAATAAGCACTTCAATCACGCTAAACCAAACGCAAAAACACTGCAGCTTCACCATCATTATGTTAAATGAAGAAATAAGCACTTCAATCACGCTAAACCAAACGCAAAAACACTGCAGCTTCACCATCATTAAATTAAATGAAGAAATAAGCACTTCAATCACGCTAAACCAAACGCAAAAACACTGCAACTCCACTATCATTAGATTAAATGAAGAAATAAGCACTTCAATCACGCTAAACCAAACGCAAAAACACTGCAGCTTCACCATCATTATGTTAAATGAAGAAATAAGCACTTCAATCACGCTAAACCAAACGCAAAAACACTGCAGCTTCACCATCATTATGTTAAATGAAGAAATAAGCACTTCAATCACGCTAAACCAAACGCAAAAACACTGCAGCTTCACCATCATTAGATTAAATGAAGAAATAAGCACTTCAATCACGCTAAACCAAACGCAAAAACACTGCAGCTTCACCATCATTATGTTAAATGAAGAAATAAGCACTTCAATCACGCTAAACCAAACGCAAAAACACTGCAGCTTCACCATCATTAGATTAAATGAAGAAATAAGCACTTCAATCACGCTAAACCAAACGCAAAAACACTGCAACTCCACCATCATTAGATTAAATGAAGAAATAAGCACTTCAATCACGCTAAACCAAACGCAAAAACACTGCAGCTTCACCATCATTATGTTAAATGAAGAAATAAGCACTTCAATCACGCTAAACCAAACGCAAAAACACTGCAGCTTCACCATCATTAGATTAAATGAAGAAATAAGCACTTCAATCACGCTAAACCAAACGCAAAAACACTGCAGCTTCACCATCAATATGTTAAATGAAGAAATAAGCACTTCAATCACGCTAAACCAAACGCAAAAACACTGCAGCTTCACCATCATTATGTTAAATGAAGAAATAAGCACTTCAATCACGCTAAACCAAACGCAAAAACACTGCAGCTTCACCATCATTAGATTAAATGAAGAAATAAGCACTTCAATCACGCTAAACCAAACGCAAAAACACTGCAGCTTCACCTTCATTAGATTAAATGAAGAAATAAGCACTTCAATCACGCTAAACCAAACGCAAAAACACTGCAGCTTCACCATCATTAGATTAAATGAAGAAATAAGCACTTCAATCACGCTAAACCAAACGCAAAAACACTGCAGCTTCACCATCATTAGATTAAATGAAGAAATAAGCACTTCAATCACGCTAAACCAAACGCAAAAACACTGCAGCTTCACCATCATTAGATTAAATGAAGAAATAAGCACTTCAATCACGCTAAACCAAACGCAAAAACACTGCAGCTTCACCATCATTAGATTAAATGAAGAAATAAGCACTTCAATCACGCTAAACCAAACGCAAAAACACTGCAGTTTCACCATCATTAGATTAAATGAAGAAATAAGCACTTCAGTCACGCTAAACCAAACGCAAAAACACTGCAGCTTCACCATCATTATGTTAAATGAAGAAATAAGCACTTCAATCACGCTAAACCAAACGCAAAAACACTGCAACTCCACCATCATTAGATTAAATGAAGAAATAAGCACTTCAATCACGCTAAACCAAACGCAAAAACACTGCAGCTTCACCATCATTATGTTAAATGAAGAAATAAGCACTTCAATCACGCTAAACCAAACGCAAAAACACTGCAGCTTCACCATCATTAGATTAAATGAAGAAATAAGCACTTCAATCACGCTAAACCAAACGCAAAAACACTGCAGCTTCACCATCATTAGATTAAATGAAGAAATAAGCACTTCAATCACGCTAAACCAAACGCAAAAACACTGCAGCTTCACCATCATTAGATTAAATGAAGAAATAAGCACTTCAATCACGCTAAACCAAACGCAAAAACACTGCAACTCCACCATCATTAGATTAAATGAAGAAATAAGCACTTCAATCACGCTAAACCAAACGCAAAAACACTGCAGCTTCACCATCATTATGTTAAATGAAGAAATAAGCACTTCAATCACGCTAAACCAAACGCAAAAACACTGCAGCTTCACCATCATTAAATTAAATGAAGAAATAAGCACTTCAATCACGCTAAACCAAACGCAAAAACACTGCAACTCCACTATCATTAGATTAAATGAAGAAATAAGCACTTCAATCACGCTAAACCAAACGCAAAAACACTGCAGCTTCACCATCATTATGTTAAATGAAGAAATAAGCACTTCAATCACGCTAAACCAAACGCAAAAACACTGCAGCTTCACCATCATTATGTTAAATGAAGAAATAAGCACTTCAATCACGCTAAACCAAACGCAAAAACACTGCAGCTTCACCATCATTAGATTAAATGAAGAAATAAGCACTTCAATCACGCTAAACCAAACGCAAAAACACTGCAGCTTCACCATCATTAGATTAAATGAAGAAATAAGCACTTCAATCACGCTAAACCAAACGCAAAAACACTGCAGCTTCACCATCATTAGATTAAATGAAGAAATAAGCACTTCAATCACGCTAAACCAAACGCAAAAACACTGCAGCTTCACCATCATTATGTTAAATGAAGAAATAAGCACTTCAATCACGCTAAACCAAACGCAAAAACACTGCAGCTTCACCATCATTATGTTAAATGAAGAAATAAGCACTTCAATCACGCTAAACCAAACGCAAAAACACTGCAGCTTCACCATCATTAGATTAAATGAAGAAATAAGCACTTCAATCACGCTAAACCAAACGCAAAAACACTGCAACTCCACCATCATTATGTTAAATGAAGAAATAAGCACTTCAATCACGCTAAACCAAACGCAAAAACACTGCAGCTTCACCATCATTAGATTAAATGAAGAAATAAGCACTTCAATCACGCTAAACCAAA
Source organism: Periplaneta americana (assembly GCF_040183065.1). Lineage (NCBI taxonomy): Eukaryota > Metazoa > Arthropoda > Insecta > Blattodea > Blattidae > Periplaneta > Periplaneta americana. Next base: position 225,369,073 of record NC_091117.1, read on the forward strand.
CGCAAAAACACTGCAGCTTCACCATCATTATGTTAAATGAAGAAATAAGCACTTCAATCACGCTAAACCAAACGCAAAAACACTGCAGCTTCACCATCATTAGATTAAATGAAGAAATAAGCACTTCAATCACGCTAAACCAAACGCAAAAACACTGCAGCTTCACCATCATTATGTTAAATGAAGAAATAAGCACTTCATTCACGCTAAACCAAACGCAAAAACACTGCAGCTTCACCATCATTAGATTAAATGAAGAAATAAGCACTTCAATCACGCTAAACCAAACGCAAAAACACTGCAGCTTCACCATCATTAGATTAAATGAAGAAATAAGCACTTCAATCACGCTAAACCAAACGCAAAAACACTGCAGCTTCACCATCATTAGATTAAATGAAGAAATAAGCACTTCAATCACGCTAAACCAAACGCAAAAACACTGCAGCTTCACCATCATTATGTTAAATGAAGAAATAAGCACTTCAATCACGCTAAACCGAACGCAAAGACACTGCAGCTTCACCATCATTAGATTAAATGAAGAAATAAGCACTTCAATCACGCTAAACCAAACGCAAAAACACTGCAACTCCACCATCATTATGTTAAATGAAGAAATAAGCACTTCAATCACGCTAAACCAAACGCAAAAACACTGCAGCTTCACCATCATTAGATTAAATGAAGAAATAAGCACTTCAATCACGCTAAACCAAACGCAAAAACACTGCAGCTTCACCATCATTATGTTAAATGAAGAAATAAGCACTTCAATCACGCTAAACCAAACGCAAAAACACTGCAGCTTCACCATCATTAGATTAAATGAAGAAATAAGCACTTCAATCACGCTAAACCAAACGCAAAAACACTGCAGCTTCACCATCATTATGTTAAATGAAGAAATAAGCACTTCAATCACGCTAAACCAAACGCAAAAACACTGCAGCTTCACCATCATTAGATTAAATGAAGAAATAAGCACTTCAATCACGCTAAACCAAACGCAAAAACACTGCAGCTTCACCATCATTAGATTAAATGAAGAAATAAGCACTTCAATCACGCTAAACCAAACGCAAAAACAATGCAGCTTCACCATCATTAGATTAAATGAAGAAATAAGCACTTCAATCACGCTAAACCAAACGCAAAAACACTGCAGCTTCACCATCATTATGTTAAATGAAGAAATAAGCACTTCAATCACGCTAAACCAAACGCAAAAACACTGCAGCTTCACCATCATTATGTTAAATGAAGAAATAAGCACTTCAATCACGCTAAACCAAACGCAAAAACACTGCAGCTTCACCATCATTAGATTAAATGAAGAAATAAGCACTTCAATCACGCTAAACCAAACGCAAAAACACTGCAGCTTCACCATCATTATGTTAAATGAAGAAATACTGCACTTCCATCAAGCTAAACCAAACGAAGAACCCTGCAACTTCATCACTCTTAAGCTAAATGAAGAAATACTGTACTTACTTCACGCTAAACTAAATGAAGAAATTTTGAAACTATTATGGATAAATACTGTAACTTCATCAACGCTAAGCTAAATGAAGAAATACTGCACTTCTACCACGCTAAGCTAATTGAAAGCACACTGCAAATGACATCACCGTTAAGTTAAATGAAGAAAAACTGTACTTGCACCATGCTAAACTCAAGGCAGGAATATTGCGACTACAATGAAGAAACACTGCAACTTCACCGGCGTTAGGGTAAATGAAGAAATACTACACACTGCCACGCTAAGCTAAAAAAAAGAAACATTGCAACAGCATCACTGTTGAGCTAAATGAGGAAACACTGCACTTCCACCACTCCGAAGGTGTATTGCAACTACAGCACCTTTAAGAAACCCTAGAACACCACCACCTCTAAGCTCTATGAAGAAACACTGCAAATTTAAAGTAAATGAAGAAAGAGTGAAACTCCGCCGCCTAGCTATGTGAAACAACAATGCAACTTCACTACCGTCAAAGCAAATGAAGAAATACTGCAAATCCACAACCCATAAGCTAAATATAGAAGCGCTGCACTTCCACTATGCCGAATATTGTTACCCCACCACAATTTTACCAAATACGAAGAAATACTATAATTGCATCATCGGCATTGCTATCCCACCGTCATTAGCTGAAGTACAATAAATTTATGTTACTTTTCAATTGATTTATGAGATGTTAATTCTTCTTCCAAGATGAATTTTGAAACATTTTGAATGACAGTTACAGTATCGTCTTTCGTAGATTACACAGCCGGGGAGATTCTAATCCCAGCATTTGACTGACTTATTTACATGTAGATCAATAGACATGTCTAGTCTACACGAGTGCAACATGTAGGCAATATCTGTGACACGTTTCCTACCCCTCTATGAATCACAAGTTCTAAAATCTGGCCTGTAATAGGGTAGGGAGCCGACTGATTGAGCTGGGAAAAGCTAATCATGTCGTATGACGTGAGGGTGGGAATTAAATGAGGGGGTGAGCTTTTGAATGCAGTGAAGCATTGTTGCATACCGTGAATTCATTACACAAATACAATACAATATTTCCAGTGAAACAGTATTCAATTACATGTTTCCATGTTTGTATAACATTTTAATTGACTGCAACAGTGTTTGGCTGTTCCTAATTTGAAAACAGTTCTATAGAAGAAACGTTTTAAGACTACACGCAATAGAAATGATTTTTATGCATAAGACATACGTTTTAGTTGTCTTGAGTTTGTCCTTATATATAATAATACCCTTCTGTTATAGAAAAATGTCTGTACAACCAGACACAGTAGAAATTTTCAACCTCATTCATTGTAGTTTTCAATACCAACATCCCCAACAGTACCACCAACACTAACGCATCATGACATTATTGATATGTATACTAAAACTTACATTACCTTAACAGTATAGTTTTACCGGTACTAGTAAAATTACTGAAATAAAATATATTATTATTATTATTATTATTATTATTATTATCATTATTATTATTATCATCCCTATTCTTTTTATTATATCATGATAATCATCAAAATTATTTAGATCATTACTATCATAATCTTTATTGTCATTCTGTCTCTGTGACGATAATCCGTTATTAATCCCATAATATGCAATACTTGAACTCACAACCACCATGATTATTAACACCACTGTCAACATAGTTATTCTCCCCATCACCACCCCCATAATTTATTTTCACCGTCGTAAGAATAATCAGTGTCACACTACCTTCTGAGTTATTGTCAACACCACCATCACAATAATGAAGGGTACACGGGAAAAACTAATGCTGTTATGGCTGATGTCATTATCTAATTCACTGTATTACTACAAACTTTAGTATTATTTTTACCAAAAGTGGTAAAGGAGAATTAAAACCACGGATAAACTCATCATTTCCTTTCTTTCAAGTAGACACGTCAATAAACTTTGCAGTAATATACTGAAATAGATCATTATCTCACCCTTAATGAAAATGTGATATTGTTTGTTTTTCTCGTGTACCCTTGTCATCACTATCATCATACTCGCAGTTATTTTTATAACAATCATTACCATAAAATCATTGTCACATCAGTACAACTCTATTATCACAATTATTGTTGCCAATATCATCATTGTAATAACTACTGTACTGCCATCCAATACAATTACTGTTAACACTGTCATCACAAATTGTCAACACTACCATAATAATATCATCAGAATAATATTATGACCAATGGCAAGCATTACAATTATTGTCAGGCTACCATTACAGATTTCGTCAACACTGCCTTCAATATTATTGTCAACACTTTCATGATTGAGGCCATCAGAGCCATACCGATCTAAATAGCGTGGGAGATGTTCTTAGATATTTAACTTTGAACGTTCAAAGATGTATTTTGTCAATTGTCCCCAAGTAGATGCAACATTTAGGTATACACCAGTGCACGTTTCACATTTTTCGTAAATTTTTTACTTATATCACTGTGATTTTAACGACCTAAATTGTCAATACATTCACCATCACAACTACTTTTTCGCTACCATCATAAGAAAACATATTCTCACAGTTATCAAAATTAATCACCAACACCACCATTATCATCATAAGAATTTCTATGTCATCACCGTCTTTACAATTAGCCAACGATAAAATTGTAGGAATCGTTTCACCATTCTCATCAAAAATTATTTCCACCATGAGACTAACAAAATGATTACTTTCTCCCTCGTCATGAACATGATTGTTGTCGATAACTTCCATCTTAATAATTAATTTTAAAACGCAGATAGTTCAATATTTCAAGACTTGGAACTTTAATGATATGTTGAATTGTCACTCTAGAGAATCATGACATCTTATCAACAGGAATCTCACTAGAAGTTTTGATTTATCTAGAGAAAATCAAAACTCGAGTGGGATTTAATTGACTATTACACGATTAGAAGAAAGTATATAAAGATTAGAAGTAACGAAGTACTCCAAGACAATAAAATATTAATTTACTTACGAAAATACAACTGTCTTCAAATGTATTATTTTACCATCTCAACATTACAAATATTACGCTAGATGCATGCTAGATGGCAGTGGTGTGTTATGATTATGTGATGTTATCAGGTGTGCCAACTATGCAATCTTCATTGAACTCTGTAGACAGTTACTAGTCAAGAAGGCTTTGTTGATTCAGTTTAATTTTTATTAAAACAGTTGCATTCCACTTCAATCATCCGGCTCTTAGTATTAAACAATCTCTGATACGTAACTATCCATAATATCATATAGCAGAAGCTATAACAAACATAACCTAAATAATATAAACAATTGTTGTCCACACCTGTGGAGTAACGGTCAGCGCGTCTGGCCGCGAAACCAGGTGGCCCGGGTTCGATTCCCGGTTGGGGTAAGTTACCTGGTTGAGGTTTTTTTCGGGGTTTTCCCTTAACCCAAAATACCAGCAAATGCTGGGTAACTTTCGGTGTTGGACCCCGGACTCATTTTCACCGGCATTATCACCTTCATCTCATTCAGACTCTAAATAACCAAAGATGTTGATAAAGCGTCGTAAAATAACCTACTAAAATAAAATGAAAATAAACAAGCGTTAGAAAAGTTTTAATTAGGGATGATGAAATAAACAAGAAAAGTTTTAATTAACGATGATGAAATAAAAAATAAACATGAATAATTTTAAAAGAAACAGTTATTGAAAGTGCAATTTTCAAATTTGAATATTTTAGTGGTTGGTGTTAGTGTTTTATATTAGACGTGTACGTAAAAGAAGTGCAACTCGTTGATGTACATGGTGTATCCCTCAACTTATTCCGGATTTCCGAATGGTGCTCTTCATTTATTTGTAAATAGGATTTCAGGGAAGATGCATAGCTATGACCAGTGATCTTTATTAATCCTTGTTCTTGAATGCCAATGCGAGTCATATTTGAAACTGCTGTGCATCGACTGGAGTGATTGTATTTTTTTTTTTTTTTTTTTTTTTGTATGACGGTCAGACCAGTGCAGTTTGAAATGTTGGCAAACAAAGAAACAAATGCTAGGGACGCGATAAAATTGTGCAATAAGCAGCCATGATTGGTTGAAAGACGTCTTTTCGTACCGATTTATTGGTCAAAAGTAGTGTGACGTAGTAAAAGTGTAATAGTCACCATAATCATAATCAATACCACAATCATCTTCGTGATCGTTTTTGTGTTTGTAACGATCAGAGTTACCCATTATTACAATCAGCACCTCTATAAGATAGTTATGTGCAACAATAATAATGCTTTATATCTCTGTCATCATGATCGTCATGATCCACATCGTAAAAATCTAGTCAGCTGGTCCTTTCCGACCAAGCATTTGTAAAGGCTAAACAGTGAGATCATTTGTATGGTACTAAGTCAATACGATACATGCACAAGGAAAAGGACATTATTCAGACAGAATGACGGGAAGTTAAATCTCCATGTACCCGCTGGAATCCAATAAAAACGCAAGATTTCTACGCAATATAAATTATATTGTCCCAAGCACTCTAGACTTCCAATAAAGGATTAATCTTGAAAGTATATATTTATTTGTTTCAGCAACTCGGTATTTGAAAACTCCGTCTCGTATCGCTTCTTACTTCTCCCGGTAATCTTCATGACAAAGGAGGCGGTAATTATAGTTGCGAGGAAGATTTCAGCAGTCGACTTCAATCCGAGATACAGTCTTAACACACAACTAATCACCCCTGACAGCACTCTGTAGCTGTACTCAGCAAAGCTATCTTCTCGACTTGATTAACGATAACTGGAAATATACACCGCATCGATCCGACAGTCTTCCATTATGGCGGCATTCTTGGCTTTCATTGTGTGAATTCTATGAATCGGCCAATAGGATCAGAACATACATCTACATTCAAAGCGTAATCGTAGACTTGCTTGCCGAAAGAAATCTAATTATTAAGGATGACTTAATGTACAGTGACTTTAGAAATGTAAACTATAAAACTGGTTCCTTCAGAGTGCGGATATGATTTTATCGTGTCAAGAAAGCAGAAATCATGACTTTATGGGCATGTAATTGAAAATGGCAGATCTTATTGAATTAATAACTCTACGACAAGCAAAGGCTAATTATTCAGATACATAAAAAGATACCAGACACTGGACAGAACATTATTCAAGTAAAGTCGATCATGATTTAGAGAAAGTGAAAACAGAATATTATAAGCACTGAGTTTACCCAGTCGTATTGTTATATGGGGAAAGAATACAACCATAAGGAAAATTTTAAATAAAATACCATTGGGGATATTGATCCCTTGGTAGGTACAAAAGCCTGTAATACTGGGTGTTCAGTTCAAAATGTGTCTTGGCCCGCTGTATGCCGTCATGTGGCTAGCTGATGAGCCTAGAGAATTCAATCTTTCTACACTTTCGCAGCTCAGGTGTATAATCTAAGAGGCAGAGAAGTTGGCTAGCAAGTACGGCGTTCATTCTGAAGAGTACGTGCCAATACGTACGGTAACGCCGGTAGTGGCAGGAATGTGAACTGTTTGGAAATACGTACTGTCGAGATATGGGGAGAGGGTTAAGACGATTACTTACGTATTTGTTGACATTAACTTCGACGGTCAACATGGACACGGAGCATTTGATTTGTATTGTAGAATGTTACCATACGCAACCGATGATAACAAATACCCTGCGTACGACTTGCCGGCGCAAAACACAGTTCGAAAGAGGTTATGGTAGCACACAGACCGTACAGACCGCCATCTGTTGCTACGACGTTCAAGTTATACCGTACACGTTCTCAAGTTCAGATTGAAGAACGCCTTAAATAATAGGCAACTTCTCAAACATATAAACTGAAACTCGCTTCAAATCGGTGACCCAACAACAGTGACGTCATGACACACTTTGAAATGAACACCCAGTACTAGACAGTACAAAAATTAAAACATGGATAGTGAAATGTGTTCAATGAAAGAGATGTACGCACTTTTTACCACAAAAATGTTACGATTATCATTTAATCAGTATCACGATAAGATAGGATATGATATGATACGATAGGATAGCATACGATACAATAGGATAGTATATTATTATTATTACTTACTTACTGGCTTTTAAGGAACCCGGAGGTTCATTGCCGCCCTCACATAAGCCCGCCATTTGGTCCCTATCCTGAGCAAGATTAATAATTCTCTATCATCATATCCCACCTCCCTCAAATACATTTTAATATTATCTTCCCATCTACGTCTCGGCCTCCCTAAAGGTGTTTTTCCCTCCGGCCTCCCAACTAACACTCTATATGCATTTATGGATTCGCCCATACGTGCTACATGCCCTGCCCATCTCAAACATCTGGATTTAATGTTCATAATTATGTCAGGTGAAGAATACAATGCTTGCAGTTCTGTGTTGTGTAACTTTCTCCATTCTCCTGTAACTTCATTCCTCTTAGCCCCAAATATTTTCCTAAGCACCTTATTTTCAAACACCCTTAACCTATGTTCCTCTCTCAAAGTGAGAGTCCAAGTTTCACAACCATAAACCACAACCGGTAATATAACTGTTTTATAAATTCTGACTTCCAGATTTTTTTTGACAGCAGACTGGATGATAAAAGCTTCTCAACCGAATAATAACAGGCATTTCCCATATTTATTCTGTGTTTAATTTCCTCCCGAGTATCATTTATATTTGTTACTGTTGCTCCCAGGTATTTGAACTTCTCCACCTCTTCAAAAGATAAATTTCAAATTTTTATATTTCCATTTCGTACAATATTCTCGTCACAAGACATAATCATATACTTTGTCTTTTTGGGATTTACTTCGAAACCTATCTCTTTACTTGCTTCAAGTTAAATTCCCGTGTTTTCCCTATTATTATTATTATTATTATTATTATTATTATTATTATTATTATCATCATCTTCATCATCATAATCGTCATCATTATCATTACTACCACCGCCCTATCACCTTCGACAATATCACCGTCACGGTCATAAATAGCCTCGGTAGTTGCTTAAAGCTGGATTATTATTTTGCATTTCGATATCTCATTGTATCACTGACTTACAAGATATTAAGCAGCCTTGTCTCTGAAGATCGTGTGCATCATTTAAAGCTTACACAGAATTTGTTTACTCAGACCGCTGAGGTTCTATGAATGTAGATTTAAGTGTAAACCTTCCATTACCTACAACAAGTACACAAGACAAAATAAATTTACATTAACAACTGTTGATTTACTCTCAGACTACAGGAGCACAAAAGGAGTCTCAATGTTCCATTTCCTTGGCGTTTAACAAGACGGAAGGAAAACAGCAGCTGAGCTAGGAGCAAGGCTGGAAATTTCGTGGGCCGCGGTTTGTGAACAAGACCGGGGCAATTGGTTAGAGCGGGGGCGTGAAATAGTGACACAACAATGCTGTACAACACACAGGTGATTGATCATTCCCAGCCGCGCGCCCTCCCTGCATTCACACCAGGGAAGTCATTATCAACAATAGATTCGACGCCTTTCCCTGTCTCCTTCTATATCTGTCTCTTTAACTCTCTTTCGTTCTTTGTGCCTATCTCTTATTTTTGGTGCCCTTCCCTGACCCTATCAATGTAGTGTTATAGCTGGGTACTACAGGGGGTGATTGTGAAATAAATAGCTTGAAGGGTGCAGCGTTGGAAGGGGATGCTAGTTCAATTGAAGAAGATTAATACGCGTTCTTAACGATGGTGGTGCACGTCCTTAATCGAATATGGTACAACGCCGTTCTTAAGCTTGAATGTAGCTGCATGATACCATATTGTGCGACGGCCTATTTAAGACGGGGCCTTTGTGTGTATGCAGAGGTTAACCAGGGGTGTACTCGAGTCTGTCTTTTATGACATCTCGCGGCAGAGATCGGCAAAATGTTTTCCCATTATGAAAAGAGTCATGATGTCATTAAATGCAATCTGCTAAACTCAGGAAGCGTCGGAGAGAAAGAAGGGGCGTTTACCTTTCACTAGTGGTGTATAAAAGTCTATTGCATAAATATTCTTTACGTATTCTAAGCTATTCACAATACCGGTAATTATTTAAACATTATATGAGTATTTACATTGACTATTACACTCTTACTACGTCATACTACTTTTGACCAATAAAACGGTACGAAAGGACGTATTTCAACCAATCATGGCTGCTTATCGCACAATTTTATCGTCCCTAGCATTTGTTTAATTTTATCGCGTCCCTAGCAATTGTTTATTTTTATCACTACCCTAGCATTTGTTTCTTTGCTTGCCAACATTTGAAACTGCGCTGATCTGGACGTCAAAAAAAAAATATATATATATATATATATATATATAAAATTACAAACCACTCCAGTCGATGCACAGCAGTTTCAAATATGATTCGCATTGGCATTCAAGAACAAAAATTAATAAAAATCACTGATCATACCTATGCATCTTCTGAGATCCGATTTACAAATAAATGAAGAGCACCATTCGGAAATCCTGAATAGGTTGAATACACCATGTAGGCCTAAATCAACGAGTTCCACTTCTATTACGCACACGTCCAATATAACATCAATTGAACCACCAACCACATTCAAATTTGAAAATTGTACATTTAATAATTATTCCTTTTAAAATTATTCATTCGGAAATCCTGAATAAGTTGAATACACCACGTAGGCCTAAATCAACGAGTTCCACTTCTATTACGCACACGTCCAATATAATATCAATTGAATCACCAACCACATTCAAATTTGAAAATTGTACATTCAATAATTATTCCTTTTAAAATTATTCATGTTTATTTTTTATGTCGTCGTCGTTAATTAAAACTTTTCTAACACTTGTGTATATTAGTTAGGTTATGTTATAGCTTCTGCTATATGATGATATATATATATATATATATATATATATATATATATATTCTGCTATATGATATTATGGATAGTCACGTATCAGAGATTGTTTAATACTAAGATTTATTGAAAATCATCTGTCAAGTGACGTTGATTACTGGGATCGGGATAATTGAAGTGGAATGCAAATATTTTAATAAAAATGAAACTGAATCAACAAAGCCTTCTTGACTAGTATCCGTCCACAGAGTTAAATGAAGATTCCATAGTTGGCACAACTGATTACAAGAAAACAGCTAAACATAACACACCACTGCCATCTAGCGTAATATTTGTAATGTTGAGATGGTACAATAATACATTTGAAGACAGTTTTGTATTTTCGTAAGTCAATTAATATTTTATTGTGTTGGAGTACTTCGTTACTTCTAATCTTTATATACTTTCTTCTAATCGTGTAATAGTCAATTAAATCTCACCCGATTTTTGATTTTTTTAGTTTCCTCAATTTTTGCAGTGCCACAGTTATCTAATGTTATGGAATGGTGCATAAATTCGGAGCGTTTTTCTGTCCTGTTGCCATGGCAACTTATGCATCAACCAATATTTCACAAACCGCTAGAAGTCACTTAGCACAGTGACTCTTTGTCTGTTATAGAGTTTCTTTATACGATAAATTTAAAAATAAAAAGTACTTACAAATGTATATTGAGTTTTACATAGCTGAAATTCGCAAAATGAATGGCTATTTTGCCTTTGGAAGTATTTTAAATAAATACAAATCTGTAAATCGTTCTGCAAAGGAATTTTACAAGGTTACATTTCTTCGGATCAAATTTCTTTACGTATAAAGGAAAAAACTAAAATTATTTCAACCATTTATTATCAGAATACACTGTTCCCTTAAACTGACCAGAATATGGGAATTAAAACAATGTCTTTCCCAAAACACGGTATGAAATGTTTCATATAAAATAATTGTTATTTATTTACTTATTTTTATTTCTTTATTCATTCATTCATTCATTCATTCATTCATTCATTCATTCATTCATTCATTCATTCATTCATTTGTTAATTTATTTATTTGTTAATTAATTAATTAATTTGTTTGTTTATATATTTATTTATTTCCTTATTTATTTAATTAATTATTTATTTATTTACTTACTTATTTATTTACTCATTTACTTATTTATTTACTTATTTATTTATTTACTTACTTATTTATTTACTTATTTATTTACTTACTTATTTACTTACTCACTTATTTACTTATTTATTTATTTACTTACTTATTCACTTGTTCACTTGTTTCTTTTTTATTTGTTTATTTGTTTATTTATTTATTTACTTACTTACTTACTCACTCACTCACTCACACACACTCACTCATACAGGATTATCTAGAAAAGGAAGGAAAAACGAACAAAATTGAAGAGCTCCCTGCAAAATCGAGGTAGCTCCACTTTTACAAAGTTGTGAAAAACAGCAACAAACATTAAAAGAAATTCAAATTTAAACCGAGCTTCTTTTTTTTTTTTCAGAGTATGTCCTAGGTATCTAACCTAGGAGTTTAATTTTATTACACAATCATTTACTACAATCAGTAATTTACGTTACTAAAATATAAACAAATAATGGAGCTACTCCCTTTTTCAATAAAGCTGGATATAATTATCCATATTTTGCACTGACTACACAGGACACACATTTACTTTGTGAATGTCATAAACTACAACACGATATGTTACATAACCCCTTCATTCCCCAATGTCTTCAATTATCACGGTATTAAAAATCATCATATGCTTTCGAACTCTCATCAACTATCTTTGTATCCATTAGGAAGTATGTTAGTCACTAAATTATATGTGACATTTGGTTAAGATACAGACTTAGGAAACAGTAGATACAGACAAAAGGAATGCGGAAGACTGATTAAAAAACGATGGGATCAGCATGTTTCGGAAGAAGTCGAAAGTCTAGTACACTGGAGAAGAAAAAGTCTGAACATACACGAATATCTCTTGATGTTGCTATAGAAATCGCGTAGATTAGATGAACGACATGCCTGTTCAGCTTATTTACTTTTCTTGTCCCTTTTTGTAGTTGTCGTGTTGAATATTTTCGCCTTTACACTCAGCGATACGTTGTTTGATATAGTTAGGTCACAGTCTAGTACATACAGTCGCGAAGCTTGGGGTGATTTTTTGCATTTCTCGCGATAGTTGCTAGCCGCTTGGAGCGTGTGTGTACTAGGAACAATAGACTGTGTCACTGCCATCGCGATCTAATACAGGCCATAAAGCAGACCATGTGACTCGCTTAACCCGATCACGAAGGGCGGCGTTTCAGCCATATAAATTAATTAGAATGCATAAACAGTAACATATTTTTCTCTAAAATGTAGTGTAATTGCATTAATAAAATTTAAAACAATGATTACTAGACACTTCAGACACAATTCCTTGCGAGTTAAGTTGTAATATTATTTTTGGTGTGAAAATTACGTTGTTCGTATGTGTAATACCTGCCTTTATTTCGATTAAATATTGCGAAATTCTTGTACATTCATTTATGCACGATTCAATAATTTTCAGTTGCACCGCACGGATATTTAGATATGTTGAAATTATAGGTTATGTTTACTGTACCACTTGCCCTTTCTGTCTAAATTAGTGGTCTCCAATGCCTTGCCATTCATATGGAAATATTAGAAATATTATAGGTTATGTTTACTATATCTTATATTCCTAAATTCGCAATTATACATTATAATTAAGCATAATGTCATGTGTGATACTCCGCACATTCTATTTGTCTGTATTTTAATACTACAATTGAGTATTGAATTATTGTATTTATCTACTACCTAAGAGCCAATCGTATGTACACTAATTTCATAAGAGTGGTATGATAAATTTTCTGTCTTTATCAAGGAAGGTAGATGTGCTATATTAAAATCAAAATATAAATTCTTTTTATTAAACCTCAAAATAGCTTCCATTCTAAACTTAAAATGTTGATGTGAAAAGATTATGTTAACAAGTAAAATTCTCTAACATTAAAATAACACAGGTTTGTAATTATTTCTGCAACATATTATACAACAAGAAGTAAAGGGAACTTATGGACACATTACACTAAATAAAACTTAGCTATGACACGCAATAAAGTTATAATATAATAATACACTGAGCTCCATACACTGAAATAGAAAACCCGAACATATATTACGGCGTGGTCTAGATCGGAAAGGCATTGTCTTTGCCATATTTCGCATTGTTGTGAAAAGTTGTGTAAACTGTGAAATGTTCGTTATCGGTTGTAATAACTGTAAATGGCTAAAATACAATAATTTGAGTAATAATATGGGACAAGGAGACGTTTGTTGCACTATGAATTCTAAGAAAAAAAGGTCAGAGTTATTCTTCCGAAAGATCCTGGAAGGTGAGTTTATAAAATATGATATATACTTTATGAAAATAATATATAGGCCTAAACCTTATGTATTTCATATTTTAATAGTGGAAGGAAGGTGTTAATTTTTCAAAAGAACACGATATCAAAAGTACAATACATTTTATCGTCTGCTAGGGAAAAAGAGTCTGTGATGAGGCGATAGTAGCGATCCTGGTGGCTAGCAACTGTCTATGTTTGCATATTTAGTAAGTATTGAGCTTCGCAACTGTATATACTAAACTGTGGTTGGGTTGTATTTTCCATGAGTTGAGTTTTATCCTTGAAATAAGTCAATTATTAATGTTACGTTTTGGAAGTGAAGCACCAAATTGTCGATTTATATCACTTTCATAATTCCCAGCTGGTTTTGCACAGCTGCGACGTAATATGGTGCACTGACCGCAGAACTGTGTTTCAAACGAAGCTAAATCTTTCATTTGTTGGAGTTTATTTCGCAGCCTATATAGCCGCAATTGCTGAAATAAATGACGGCGTAAGTTTATTGCAGGCATATTGAAGTACACAAAATACTACTTCAGAATGTTTAATTAAAATGAATTCCAGTAAAATCCATGTGTAAAATTACGAGCAATTCTGTCTCTCTTTGTGAATATGCGTTGAGATCAAATTAACTCATTCCTCCATTTGTTCAATGAATGAATTAGGCAACCAATCATCATCATCCTAAATTTTTGCTTTTGACGTTTCGGTTTCGTTTGTTTTATAATAAAATTGCTCATTACAGAATGTTCTTAAAGTTTCAGTATACACCCTCTTTCCGTTCTTTTTATATTATTTTTATTTTGATTAACACATTACTTAAAATGTATTGTCATTTTTATTTATTTTATTTTTTTAATTGTTTTACTCATATTTCATTTTTGTGTACGTTATGATTTAATGATTAGTCAAAATTGTTTTAGTAATAATAATAATAATAATAAAAATAATAATAATAATGGACATGCGTGTTATTATTCGGTTGAGAAGCTCTTATCATCCAGTCTGCTGTCAAAAAATCTGAAAGTTAGAATTTATAAAACAGTTATATTCCCGTTTGTTCTTTATGGTTGTGAAAATTGGACTCTCACTTTGAGAGAGGAACATAGGTTAAGGGTGTTTGAGAATAAAGTGCTCAGGAAAATATTTGGGGCTAAGCGGGATGAAGTTACAGGAGAATGGAGAAAGTTACACAACACAGAACTGCACGCATTGTATTCTTCACCTGACATAATTAGGAACATTAAATCCAGACGTTTGAGTTGGGCAGGGCATGTAGCACGTATGGGCGAATCCAGAAATGCATTTAGAGTGTTAGTTGGGACACCGGAGGGAAAAAGACCCTTAGGGAGGCCGAGAATTACTCTGGATTTGAGGGAGGTGGGGTATGATGATAGAGACTGGATTAATCTTGCACAGGATAGGGACCGCTGGCGGGCTTATGTGAGGGCGGCAATGAACCTTCGGGTTCCTTAAAAGCCAGTAAGTAAGTAAGTATAATAATAATTATTTATTTAACCTGGCAGATTTAAGGCCATACGGCCTTCTCTAACACTCAACCAGGAGTAAAACTGCGTTAGAAAAAACACTACATATTTAAAAAGTACACTACAATTTTACACACAAAACTGAATAAGATAATAATAATAAAATGTAAACAATAAGTAAGTAGAAATCGGACATAATGTGTAACATACAGAAAGAAAGGAAAAAGCAAAATAAAATGTGAACAGCAGGTCAAAATAAATGAGGCATACAAAGTATAAAAAAATAAGACAATTATTTATAATAACAATAATAATAATAATAATGATAAAAAATAAGAATAGTAATAATAATAATAATAATTTATTTATTTATTTATTTATTATTATTTATTTATTATTAATATTTGTGTGCTGAACAACAGCCAGAGGCCAATTATAGTTCAGCACAATACACAAACAGAAGATACAAAGGTGCAAAACAAAAATAAATAATATCTTAAATAACAAAAACATACATGAATACAATTGAATACAAACAGTAAAAACTAATAATCAAAACGAAACTAAACCTTAAAAGGATCTAAATTGTGCCCATGCAAATTGGCATATTTTATGCATCTACAGACTGGAGAAAGTGATTTTGAATTTCGGTTATAAAAAATTTTTTGAAATCTTAAACCTTTTGTAGGAATACGAAGGCTGATATTGTTTATGATAGACTCACAATCAATATCACCCTTGATAACTTTGCAAAAAAATTGATAATCAAGATTTAGACATCTAGCATAAAGGCTACAACAGTTAAAATATTTACAGGTAATATCATACTTAAAGTCAGTGGAATTGGGTATATATCGAAAAGCACACAAGGAAATAAATTTTCTTTGAATATTTTCCAATTTAACCGAATCGGTTGAAGTAATGGAATTCCAGGCTACAGATGCATATTCAAGTTCAGAGCGAACCAAAGTAAAGTATAGAATTAATAATGACTCAGGAGTAGAAAAGAATAGGTTATAGACCTTATTAAACCAAGCATTCTTATTGAATGATTATAAATATATTGAACATGATCGTGAAAGTATAATTTAGAATCGAGTAGTACACCAAGATCTTTTATAGAATTTTTCCTAATAATACAGGCGTTATTAAAAGAATAATTAAATTTTATGGAAGTAGTTTTTCGAGAGTACGAAATGACAAAAGTTTTTGTTTCATTAATTTTCATTCCATTAATGTCAGACCAAAGTTCAATGGAGTTAATATCATTTTGAAGAGTTTGGCAATCGGCAGAACTATTTATTGAGCGAAAGATTTTGAGATCATCAGCAAATAACAGGTAGTTTGAACTTATTCTTTTACATATGTCATCAATAAATAATAAAAATAATAGAGGGCCCAATGTAGATCCTTGGGGAACTCCACATAAACAATTAAATGGGTCCGAGAGAGAATTACCAAGACGAACACAACATTGTCTATTAGTTAAATGGTTTTCAAACCAGCTCACGTAGTTAGAAGAGAGACCAAAGTTTTTTAATTTATTTATCAGAATATTGTGAGGTAGAACATCAAACGCTTTGCTAAAGTCGATATAAATTGAGTCAATTTGACCTTGGGTTTCAACAACAGGCATAACAAGATTAAGGTAGGATACTAAGTTTGTAGTTGTTGATTTACCTTTAGTAAAACCATGTTGTGCTGAATTAATTTTATTCTTAACATAAAATGAAACATGTTTGTGGATTATTTTTTCAAAAATTTTTGAGAAATTGTTTAATATTGAAATAGGTCTATAATTGGAAACAACATTTTTTTTTACCATTCTTAAAGATAGGAATAACGGATGCTTCTTTCCAAAGCATAGGGTATGTACCGGTTAATAAACTTAAATTAAATATAAAGGTTAAAACGGGTATTAGAATATTAGAACATCCCTTAATAATAAAATTAGGAATGCCATCAGTGCCCTTTGATTTATTAGGTTTAAGCTTTTTTATGGCTAATGAAACGTCTGTAATTTTAGGTAAGGATAAGAAGTCAGTAGAATTATACTCCAACAAACAGAGATTAGAATTAGGCTGTTTTTGAATCGATTTGAATTGATTAGCAAATGCATTAGGAATTTCTTGCTGATCAGTAATGTGAATCCCATTTATTAATAATTCGGTGGGATAATTATTGGATTTACGAAAAGATTCTACGTATTTCCAAAATTTCTTAGGTTCATTCTTCAAATTTTCATCAATGGATTGTAACCATTTAAATTTGTCAGATTTAATCATAGCTTTAACTTGTTTTCTGTAATTGGAAAAAATTTGATAATGGTGATCAGTTTTGAATTTCTTAAAATTTCTATGTGCTTTGTTCTTTTTCCTAATAAGTATACGCAAGGTATTTGAAAACCATTTAGGATAGTGCGATTTTTTCACGAAAGTGACAGGAACAGCAAGAGAAATAGCTTTGTTCATAATCTGGGATAACGCGTTAGCAGCAACGTTAACATCAGTAGTTTGATATATGGAATTCCAATCATGATTGTATAGAGTGGAATAGAGTTTCAAGTAATCACCTTGAGAATAATTTATGAAGGTACTAGATTGGCAGTGATCAGGTAGCGACAAATACACTTCAAGATTAATGGAGATAGATGGATGATAAGAATCCTCCAAAACTAGAGAATGATTGGCTAGTTTTACTGTACTATTAATAATATTAGTAAAGACAAGATCAAGTAGATTTTTACTTGAGACAGTAAAATTAATTTGGTTTAATCCCAGAAGGCAAGACGAGGAATGTAAATCACTGGACTTAATTTTTGAGTAGTAATGAATATCATTAAGATTAAAACCAGTTGACCAATACATACCAGGACAATTGAAATCACCAATAATTACTATTCCAAAATTATGAGTATCAAGGTTTTTTTCAAGAAAATTGAGGTAAGATTTTAAGTGATTAATAATAATAATAATAATAATAATAATAATAATAATAATAATAATAATAATAATAATAATAATAATAACAACTTTCATTGCTGGAATAAAGATACTTCTTTTTTGTGTATAAAAATCACTCTAGCACCCTCAGAAAGAGTACATATTCGTGCTCAGGGGACATTCCACAAAATTTTAAAACAAATATTTAATTAACTAACAAAAGGTAAAAAGAGAAAAAGAAAAACGCAGATATTATAATAATTGAAATTTTATATTTTCTCCCTAAACAATTTTTTATTGATTTTTTTTAATAAGGAGCATTAGCAAATTGAATGTTTGGTAATTTACCTGTTATCTTGTTACGAACTTTGGGCCGAAGTTGCTACTGTGATTATAAGCTGCATTTGTGTTACATTTAGGTTCTGTCAGGGATATGTTGTCTGAACTTTTAGTTTTATATTTATGTGAATACAAATTAAATATATGACGGTTTTTATGTACGAAATTCAATAATATATTGTTATAAATTTGATTGATATTAAATGCTTTACATTCAGAATAATGTAGGCCTACAATTAATTTATGTTTTATGTAACTTGCTTACGCCATATTTATGCAATTTTATGTGGCTTATAATCCTGTAATTGTTTTGAAATAAGCTATCCCATTAATGTAAATCATATCTTTTTTATAAACTGATTGAGTGGAAGAGAAGGCATTATGGTATTACTCTCTGTGAGGCATAATAAAGCCAACACCTACCACCAACACCTACTACTACTACTACTACTACTACTACTACTACTGATTCTACTACAACTGCTACTACTACCACTACTAATACTACTACTACTGCTACTATTACTACTGTTACTACTGCTACTACTACCACTACTAATATTACTACTACTGCTACTATTACTACTACTACTACTGCTACTACTACTGTTACTACTGCTACTGTTACTACTGCTACTACTACTACTCTGCTACTACCACCACTACTACTACTACTGTTACTACTGCTACTACTACTACTACTACTGCTACTACTACTGTTACTACTGCTACTGCTGCTGCTGTTGCTGCTACTACTACTACTATTACTACTACTACTATTACTACTACTACTGCTACTACTACTACTTCTACTTCTACTGCTACCGCTGCTGTTACTACTTCATATTTTTACAGTGGCGAATTAATAAGAGTTCAGTTATCAAACAGCACATTTATGCAAGATAAGAATATAAAATGGAAAATAATGACTTTTTGAATTTAAAATTACAAGTAATATTGAGACCATACATTGTTTTCATATCCTTCGAATGGATTGGCATACATTTGCTCTGAAAAAAGATTTCAGTATATAGGTATAAATCCGCATATTGTATTGCATTCCATAATCAATACTGCGCCTTAGTTTCATCTTGACGTACATTTTCAACGACGTGAATGCTGTCCGTTATCATGGCAACCCTGTGTTCAATAGAGCAGCTGAGAAGACCGACCACGTCGGCTGTGATATTGCTTGCTGCCCGACGAACCTCAGACGACATCGATATACGACACGTGGAAATATCCAAAGTATGTATCGCAACTGTAGCAATGAATTACATTTGCATACACGGGAAGTAAAAAGACAGTTTTGAATCATTTCCATGACGACGTAAGCGTCCACAGCCTCCTCAGACAGCTGCTCTTTCCCTGGCCTTCTGAAGGGCAGTTCATTCAAGTATATCCCTTGTTAAAACATACAAATTAATTGTTACTGCCTATTAATACCCAAATAGTTAATGTTGAAAATTTATTACAATAATATATCCATTAATGATATATTAGTTCTGTACAAAATAATTAAAACCATTTAATTTTTATAATATACTTATAAGTTGGTTGATCAAGGATTACGACAAGGATGCAGTTTATCCCCTATACTCTTTAATATGTATATAGACGAAGCTCTAAGAGAGTGGAAAATTAAATAATAATAATATGCGTTACAAGAGCGGTATGTTGACGTTTTC
Organism: Periplaneta americana; assembly: GCF_040183065.1. Classification (NCBI taxonomy): domain Eukaryota; kingdom Metazoa; phylum Arthropoda; class Insecta; order Blattodea; family Blattidae; genus Periplaneta; species Periplaneta americana. The sequence continues at coordinate 225,389,385 of NC_091117.1, forward strand.
ATGTTCGAGGAAAAGATTGAAAAAGCGAAAAATTGTTGAGATTTTTTAATTTCCGAGACCATGAAAACAAACACACCGCTTGTGTATCGTACATTATTTTGTGCGAAGATCGTTTATTACATACCTGAAAGACGAATTTCTAATTAGTTGCAATGAAATCTCTATGTTGGTTTCTGTTTAATGACGCCAACTTCGGAACACCAAAATATCTTTCTTCAACATTGTTGCTGTAAAATGTTTCCTGTGTTTACTATACTCCAGCAGGCCGTGATATACGTCTGTCTTTTTTTTCCCCAGTCTATAAAAGCGAACTTAAAACAAACGGTAAGGTTATGTAATGATTTATTTTTCATTTTAATATTTTAACAATATTATTTATATAACATATTGCAGTAATAACATCGGCATCTGCAATCTCGTTGATTTTTTCATGGCTTACTTAATGTTACTAGTATCAGGAATGCAATAAGTTTCGTGGAGTAGTAGACTTTACTTAATTATTGCAAATATTTAAAAACAATAATTAACATTGCAATTTAGGTGAAATTGCAGTGGTAAGTTTCCAATTTATAATTATTACTATGTTAAACGTCTCTAAAAATAATATGTTAAAAGCCTAAAGCAGTAAAATGAATGTCGCGCTTAAGCGGTAAGAAGAGGGAAATTGTTATGTGTGTTACGTTGGGAATACTGAATGTGGTATTTCACACTTACCGCGTATTGGTTCTGTGCGGAAAACAAGCAAATACGCACGATCTCGCACAAAATAATTATACTTTTGATATAAGGAGAAAAATTATATTCTATATCCACAAATGCAGCGTGAACTGTTGACTCGCAACTTACTGTCCGTATCAAGCGAAGCTAGTGTGATCGACGTCCACTTAACTTGTATTTAAGGTGGCCAATCATTGATAAGACAGTATCTGTAGTATTACGTAACTATTGTGGAAAATATCAACGGAGTACAGACTGTATTGGATATTGTCGATATTGCATGTTGCCGTATATGGAAGCTGAAACAAACAGAACGACTCTCTTTGTGGTCAACAGATTTACAAGTTTGCTATCGGGGAATAAATACTCTACAGCGAGCAACGTGTGTTCCAGCGTGACTTCTGTGGGAGCATATTTATACATAGTGCGATATGCTTCAAGAGCGTAATGAAACATAGACTGAATACAAGGGAAAAAAGACTAATGGTTACAACATGAACATGGAATAAATGACTATCGGATAGTGAAACAAGTAACTAAGTACTGTTCGGCGAGATATATAAAGATGACAAACGACTTCTCTGATGAAGAAAGTACAGGCTCCAAATGTACTCAAGAATAAATCGGAAGTTGTGTACCTGTGTATTTTTCTGTTCTTATAAATTAATAGTAATGTCTAATAATAACAATAATATAATCTTAGTAATAAAAGGAGAAAATAAGACTTAATTCACAGCACACAAAATCATATATAAGGTAATAAGCTAACATAATAATTTTTTCGATTTTTTCATAGTTGTTTAGTTTTAATTGAGGCTTATTGTTATTTCTTACTTTATACTGTGTAAAAATATTATCTATACTAATAATAAATCTGTAGCCGAAATTTTTCTGGTAATTTTCGATTTTCCAAAAATAATTGGTCCTAACATATATAATTAACCACCCTGAAACCGAAAATCGCTTTTTTGAAATTTTTGTTTCTATATATCTGTCTGTCTGTCTGTCCGTTTGTTACCTTTTCACGTGATAATGGCTGAACCGATTTCGATCAAAATTGGAATATAATATTAAGTTCGTTGTAATTTAGATTTTAGGCTATATGGCATTCAAAATACATTATTTAAAAGAGGGGTTTTAAGGGGTCTGAATTAAATAAATCGAAATATCTCGCTTATTATTGATTTTTGTGAATAAGTTTTATTCTTTGAAAAATTTTGATAGGACTGATATTTAATGAGATAAATGAGTTTCAACATTAAAATAACTGCCATCTAAGGCGGTGTAATGAAATAAACAAATGAATTCGTCTATAAGGGGCCTTGATCAACAACAATCGAAAGCTATGAATCATAGCCTACAGAGAATGTTTCTGTGTTTGTATGAAGTAACATTGGAAGCTAAATTAACCGATTTGTGTAATTAATTATTATTTCACCATTGGAAAGTGTAGTTTCTCTATATGGACATAATGCTATAATGTTATTACAGTAACTTGTGGGTGAATTGAGGACAGGTAAGATTAAAATAGCTTCTTATGCACAGAAAACTTGATAGGCTGTTGTGTGTATCCGTTTCCTGTATTTCTTAAAATAATGTTTATCTCAGAGAATTAACGAACCACAAGAGTGTATTGATTTAGTATGCAGTAATAATATGTTAGCTTAGCATTCCATTATTTTATAATCCAAATTTTAACTATGCTCAATTGAATCGTGTTAAAATACATAAAATACATATGCATTAAATGTAATGCAAAAAAAATTGGGTAATGAGCCAAGGAGATTATGTTGCGCTGTTGTAAAATAAAACTTGTTCCTCCTGAGATTCAAGAGCCCCCATAACAAATTGAAAACTTACTTATCGGTGTACATCCGTTATCAACACATGTTTATATAATATACTATAATATAATATAATATAATATAATATAATATAATATAATATAATATAATATAATATAATATAATATAATATAATATAAGTTATTTAAGTTATTTTAAGGGTTCAGAACCATAGTGGCCCAAGCGCCATTTACTGAATACGTACAAAACAAGGGTTAAAATTAAGTTATTACCATAATTCAATGGAAACCTATAACAAGTAAAATAAAGTATACACATTAAATGTAAATGATATGTCAGTCTTCATTAAAGTATGGTTGCAAGTAATAAAGTTAAGAAACATGTTAAAGGAATTATCATTGCACCAAATGAGTGGTCTCCGGACCAAAATTATCGCATTTTAATTATTTAAGTACAATTTAAATTAAGTAACATATTAAACGATTTATCCTTCTATCAAACACGAATCTTCCCTGGATCAAATGTCCTATTTTAATTATGTAATTACTTTATATTTATTTCTAACGGGTGCAGCGGAGCGCACGGATACGGCTAGTAATATAATATAATATAATATAATATAATATAATATAATATAATATAATATAATATAATATAATATAATATAATATAATATAATATAATATAATACTATATAATATAATATAATTTAAGTTATTTGAAGGGTTCACAACCACAGTGGGCCAAGCGCCATTTACTGAATACGTAGAAAACCACAAGGGTTAAAATTAAGTTATTACCATAATTCAATGGAAACCTTTAACTTAACAAGTAAAATAAAATATACACATTAAATCTAAATTATGTCAATCTTCATTAAGCTATGGTTGTATGTAATAAAAATTAAGAAACATGTTGAAGGAATTGTCATTGCATCAAATGAGTGTCTCTGGACCAAAATGCAATTTAAATTAAGTAACATATTAAACGATTTATCCTTCTATCAAACACGAATGTTCCCTGGATCAAATGCCCTATTTTAATTATATAATTACTGTATATTTATTTCTAACGGGTGCAGCGGAGCGCACGGGTACGGCTAGTTAGAATAATAATATTGATGTCTATTCCGAACATTTCATCCACAGAAAATACATAAAGTTTTCATTTTAAATTATAGGTTTCGATCACTGGGAATATATTATTATACCATTATCTGACTAGCTTATATGTACAGTCCGTTTCACCGTTTTTGGCGTGTGAAATAAGTAATGGGAACGTTAAGTGCGAGTATCTTACCTTTACCGTAGTCAGTCTGACAACTGTGTTTGGCAAATGGCTGAGTGACGTGTATAGGAAGTGATGCCATTCTCAGCTGCACTAGCAACATGCTCACAAACTGGGCATTATACTCTAGGATACACGCCAAAAACGCTGACGCCAGCTGTAACTACCACATAGGATCAAAACAAAATAAATATTGACTCTTAGCTCACAAAGAACACTCTGCTACTGAAACATTTCTGCACTGTAAACATAAACGAATAACTTGTACTAAAAACATTCGAGAAATATAGAAAAAAATTGTTTCTGGTCGAACTTTCTTCAATAGAGTTGATTTGATTGTCCTTAACAACTGCTGAAATTTGGCTAGTTTAATATCTGCGTCCCTGGAGTTTATATAAGAAAGATTTCAGTCAAGATAGTTGAATGTGTTGACTTGTTCTATACAATTATTATTGATTGCAATTTTGGATCTTATATAATTCTCTCCTTGGAAGGCCATGATTCTGGTTTTATTTATAGAGATTTACAAATTATAACTTTTTGCTATCTTGTATAGTGTGTGTGTGTATTGCTCTTTGTAAGTTGTCTTCAGAATTTGCTAAGATTATCAGATCATCTGCGTAAAGTAATGTGTTAAGTGAGAATAGAATATGATATCAAATTTTAATACTGGAAATAAACTATAAATTTTAATGAAGTGAACATTACCAAAAAAAAGAGCATTGTTAACGTAAAATAAGATTGGTGACTACTAAAAATGCTGAAAATAAAAAAAAATAAGAGTTATAGAAAATACAAATTCGTATTCATTTTCTTAATATTTCGAATATTTCTCGCGCAAGTTCCTGGAAAACTTCATACAGATAAGGAGTTCACGTTTTATGCCCCCAGGATGCCTTGCCTTCTACATCCGGTTTGTCACTTTGACATGGCCTGAATTTCATTTGGCATAACCTGCAGTTGTATTCAAGATTTCTTGTATCATCTGACACACGTTTGATTCTTCCCACAACATTTGAAATTCTGAGCTTGTTGTGTGGGTTAGGTTTAATCAAATCCAAAGCAAGATCTGTTACAAAGGTGTACTCGGACTTATTTTCTGAGAACTACATAAAAACTACAGTTACTTTGAAGTATCTAGTCCAGCGGTGGCGAAAATGTAATCGTGCGCCGAGCCACTGTGTAACCTGCAACGTGCATAGCACCTGTGGAGGGAGGCGGACACCCGAATGGGAAGTGAAGCAACTGTCTGACTTATTAACGGATTTTCATTTTCCTTACGTCAAGCACTTAAATATAATTTTATACAGTACAAGGCTACAAACTAATGTTTAGTACGTGTAACGAAGAAAGAAATGAACAATAAATAAACAATATAACAACCTAAAATTAACTGTCTTCAGAATGTCTCTGCGACAAAGTTTCAAAATCAGGAATTATGTCACTTACTGCCAGTCGTAGTTGATCACGAAGGTATTTGTCTGTCAGTCGTGATCTAAATTTGGTTTTTACTATTCTCATTGTTGAAAATAATTTTTCACAAACTAAGTTGTAGCGAACATGGCTTCAACAGAGCAAGCGAAAGAACGAAGCTTCGGATATTTATTTTTTCGGCAAAGATTTGAAAGTTCAACATTTGTCAAGTCCTTACATCTAGCTTTCATTTGACATCACATAGTAAATCAGTGAGTTCAAATTGAAGAGCTAACCGCATTATTCGTACATCTGCTGAAAAAGGGTCGACGTACAGAGATGATGATGATGATGATGATGATGACAACAACAATAACACATACCTTTTAATGTTTCATCAGTAACATGTGGTATAATGCCGTTTTATGTCATACAACCGTTTTCCTCGTAATACCTGTGAACAAGTCATATATTTAATATTCACATCATATTGACAGCAAAAAAAATGCGTCCTCCCATCCTACTTGGAACTTTGGATTTTGTAGAGGTAAATGGTTTCGAGAGAGACCTTGGACGATACGCTACTCGCAGGTCAGAGACAAATACAAATGGAACGGAATTTGACTCCAGTGAGTGAGAGGGTGGGAGTTGGGGGAGGTAGGAAGCAAGAGAAATGCACAGATATCATTACGAGCTACAATGTGCTCGCGAGTTACATTTTCGCCACGGCTGATCTAGTCCGTTACATGCGTCTGAACTTTAATATATTTGTAAGAGATATGTGAAATGCTATGGGTTGATTTTTAATCAGAGAAAATATTGTGAAATTCTCTTCTAGCTCCTAGCACTCTCAGCTCTTATATTCATTTTTTTTCCTTAGTTTGATTTTAGTCAGGCTAGTTTATTCCTTTGCTTTCTGTTTCTGTTGTATATCATATACTTCTGATCCTTCTATCAATACTTAAAAAAATTCTGGGTAAAAAGGCTAATATAGAGTAGAGAGAGGGGGGAAAAGTTTCACCATACAAGCACCTATTTGTTTCTCCTGCAAAACAAATCTGTACATGAAATATGTGATGTTGATTATATCTAGTGTCCACTCCTATCGAGTAACTCTTAGCACGTCTGACAGTGAAACGAACGGGCCCTAGTTAAAATCTTGGTTGGAACAAGTTACCTGGTTGAAGTATTTTCCGAGATTTTCCCTCAACCAAGTCAAGCAGAATTGCTTTCGACGTTGGGCCTTGGACTCATTTCGCCAACATAATTCATTGGATGCATAATAGTACATTATGAAATGAGCCTATAATGGTAGTAATTAAGACGCTGCTGTCAAAAAATCTGAAAGTTAGAAATTATAAAACAGTTATATTACCGGTTCTTCTGTATGGTTGTGAAGCTTGGACTCTCACTCTGAGAGAGGAACATAGGTTCAGGGTGTTTGAGAATAAGGTGCTTAGGAAAATATTTGGGGCTAAGAGGAATGAAGTTACAGGAGAATGGAGAAAGTTACACAACACAGAACTGCACGCATTGTATTCTTCACCTGACATAATTAGGAACTTAAAATCCAGAAGTTTGAGATGGGCAGGGCATGTAGCACGTATGGGTGAATCCAGAAATGCATATAGAGTGTTAGTTGGGAGACCGGAGGGAAAAAGACCTTTAGGGAGGCCGAGACTAAGATGGGAAGATAATATTTAAATGGATTTGAGGGAGGTGGGGTATGATGATAGAGACTGGATTAATCTTGCACAGGATAGGGACCGCTGGCGGGCTTATGTGAGGGCGGCAATGAACCTCCGGGTTCCTTAAAAGCCATTTGTAAGTAAGTAAAAGTATGTTTGTTTATGAAACGAGAGCAAGCGAGTTTCATAATTTTCATACGAGCGTCTTAATTACCATTATAGGCAAGTTTCATACGACTTTTTATGCTCGACCATATTTCTAACTTGAAATTATTCATAAGTATTCATGTTATGGTTATCTAAGTGAGGAGCGGAACTGACCTTCTAAATTGTGAGATGTGCGCAGACGCGAAAGTATTGATTTTTTCCGAGGAACGAATGTCATTGACCTTCATATAATCTAGAGAATAACATGAACATTAATCTTGATATAACCTGGAAACTGATTTAGAATTGAAAAACGAGATGACAAATTGAATTTATTTGAATATTATTTACAATTAACGCTAATTATTATAGTACAGAACATAACTTTCTGCGACAGTATTGGATTTCCAGTCTCCGTGACGTTTCGCTAGTTGTCTTTCGATTGCATATCCGAGAATAATCGATACTTGCGCTTTCATATTGCTACAATGGTATTTTTTGATTGGTGGAACACCTGAACTTTAATGAATAGGAGTACTTTAATGAGGTCCATTAAAGGGCTGGTACAAGGTGTATAATTACTACATTTCGGCATGGTCGAGCATAAAAACTATTTCCTAATTATCCGAAAACATTAGATTTACAGTTATCCAGTGATAGTACTAGGCGCGCGATCCTTAAAAAATGCAAGTTAAAACTTCAGAATAAGGACCTTTTTAATGTAATTCGCCGACATTTTTGTTTTTCTTTTAGATACATGTAAAGGAATAGAAGATGCGGCACATAAAATTTAGACTCTGTTTGTGACCATCTGTTTCTTTATCACTTTCGTTTTTTGTTCTTCAATTTTTCATCATGCTTTGTTGTTAATCTTCACTCTCCTTTGAGACACATTCTCCTCAATGTCTTTCAGTTTTCACAATCATTATCCCCATCTTTATAATCTTCATCTTAATCTTCTTTTCTTTTTTCGTTTCTTCGTATATCTTATCTTCAACACACTTTCATGTTAGTCATTACCAACTACCGGCGTAGCTCATTCGGCTAAGGCGCTTGGCTGCCGATCTGGAGTTGTGCTCGGGCATGGGTTCGATTCCCACTTGGGCTGATTACCTGGTTGGATTTTTCCGAGGTTTTCCCCCAATTTTAAGATCAATTTTCAGGTAATCTATGGTGAATCCTCGACCTTATCACGAGCAAATGCTGGGTAATGTTCGGTGCTGGACCCCGGACTCATTTCATCGGCACTATCACCTTCATTTCATTCAGACGCTAAATAACCTAGATGTTGATACACCTTCGTAAAATAACCCAATAAAATAATTCGACCTTACCTCACTAAATGCTATCTAGCTATCATCAGTTCCATGGACGCTAAATAATCTAGTAGCTGATGCGGCATAATTAAATAACCAACTAAACAAAATATTATTACCTTCGATATTATCATTTCCTTCTTCCTCGTCATCATCTTCATCCCTGTCACATTCTTCTTAATACTTTTTGTTATCATTTCATCATAATCATAAACATCATCACTAGGGCCAGGATTCTTAGGTAAATAAATATTTTATTTGCACTGTAATAGAAATTCGTAATTTTGTTTTAAGTTTCGGTCCATCAAATTATCTATCCTTATACTGCTTGTTTGAGGCTTGAAAGTAATTTGCTATTCCAAAATATAATAGAAATCTACACGGACAGCAAAATAAGTGTCAAAATAAATAACTGTATATCCGAAAGAAAATTAGTTAATAATGGAGTTCGACAAGGTTGTCCACTATCACCAACTTTATTTAATATTTATATAAATGAAATTATTTTAAAATGGAACCAAATCTACACATCAGGAATCAAAATAACCAGTGCTCTAACATTAAATACCTTACTCTATGCCGATGATCAAGTCATGATTTCCAATTCAGAGGATAATTTACAAAGAGGATTGTATACATTAAATGAAATATTAAAAGATTTTGGGATGGAAATTTCAGCACAAAAATCAAAAGTAATGGCATTTTTAGGACAAGACCCAGTGAGAAGTAAGATAATACACAATAACCAATGCCTCGAACAAGTGCAAAATTTCAATTATCTGGGTTGTGAAATATCTTATCAAAATGAAAACGATGTGAACAAGAAAATTACCAAATTTACACAAATTCTAGGAATAATAAACAATACATTAAGAGCTAAATTAGTACAAAAATCTACAAGAATAAAAATATATAATACACTAGCATTACCCACCCTTCTATACGGAAGCGAGATTTGGACATTAAAGAAAAAAGACATGAACAGAATCAAAGCAACGGAAATGAAATTTTTCAGGAGAACAGCAGGATATACTCTTTTAGACCGAAAAAGGAATGAAGAAATTTTAGAAAAATTAGAAGTAGAGTCAGTAGAAGAAAAAATCACCAGATACAAATTCAATTGGCTAGATCATGTAAGAAGAATGGAAAATTCAAGAATCCCAAAAATTATGATGCAATATAAACCTAGAGGACATCGTCGACCAGGAAGACCTTTAAGAAGACTGCTAGATGGGGCCGAAACAGGTCTACAGAGGCCTAATTCGTGAAGGATGATGATGATGATGATGATGTTTCGGTCCATATCCCCATTACATATATTTTAAATGCTATTTTACATAAAACATATTTTGATTTTTTAAATGTAAATACATATTTTCAATATTCACATAAAACACATAAAAATTAAGTTTTCATCATCAAATAATTTTCGAGAAAAGCCCGATTTCGGATTATTCATCACCTCAATGTTCAATGCAGTAGCTTAGAAATGACGCTGGTAACTGTTTCTCGGAATTGCCTATTCGTGGACCTGTGGAACTGCAGTGTCCTCTCTCACCACAAGCGATAAGAGCTGTACTGTAACCAACACACACAAACATTGATGTGTCATTTAGTATTAGTATTTATTTATTTAACCTGGTAGAGATAAGGCCGTCAGGCCTTCTCTGCCCCTCTACCAGGAGATTCTAACTGTAATATGAAGAATAAAATTACAATTAGTATTAAATTTACAATTAAAATTACAATAAAAATCAAAGTACGAAAAGATTACTTGACTAATTAAAGCTAGATAATTTATCAACAGTAATCTCACTAGAGGTTTTGATTTATCTAGAGAAAATCAAAACTCGAGTGGGATTTAATTGACTATTACACGATTAGAAGAAAGTATATAAAGATTAGAAGTAACAAAGTGTACAATAAAATATTAATTGGCTTACGAAAATACAACTGTCTTCAAATATATTATTGTACCATCTCAACATTACGCTAGATGGCAGTAGTGTCTTATGATGATGTTTTCTTGTTACCGGTACCAGTTGTGCCAACTATGGAATCATCATTGAACTCTGTGGACTGTTACTAGTCAAGAAGGCTTTGTTGATTCAGTTTAATTTTTATTAAAACATTTGCATACCATTTCAATCATTCGGATCCCAGTAATCAACGTTACTTGACAGATGATTTTCAATAAATCTTAGTATTAAACAATCTCTGATACGTGACTATCCGTAATATCATATAGCAGAAGCTATAACAAACATAACCTAAATATTATAAATAAATGTTAGAAAAGTTTTAATTAGGGATGATGAAATAAACAAGAAACGTTTTAATTAACGATGATGAAATAAAAAATAAACATGGATAATTTTAAAAGAAACAATTATTGAAAGTACAATTTTCAAATTTGAATGTTTTGGTGGTTGGTGGTTCAGTTGATGTTATATTGGACGTGTGCGTAAAAGAAGTGAACTCGTTGATGTACATGGTGTATCCCTCAACTTATTCAGGATTTCCGAATGGTGCTCTTCATATATGACCAGTGATCTTTATTAATTCTTGTTCTTGAATGCCAATGCGAGTCATATTTGAAAGTGCTGTGCATCGACTGGAGTGGTTTGTAATTTTCTGTTTTTTGACGTCCAGACCAGTGCAGTTTGAAATGTTGGCAAACAAAGAAACAAATGTTAGGGTAGTGATAAAAATAAACAAATGCTAGAGACGCGATAAAATTAAACAAATGCTAGGAACGCGATAAAATTGTGCGATAAGCAGCCATGATTGGTTGAAAGACGTCCTTTCGTGCCGTTTTATTGGTCGAAAGTAGTGTGACGTAGTAAAAGGGTAATAGTCATAGAAAAACAAAGAATATTTTATATTTACTGAATTACAAATTAAATCTAGAATAACAAAATTGTATAGTGATGAAATTACTGGATACTGACATATTTTGTGATAGGTTAAGGAAGGTATTTACAAGAAATCAATTACTGACCAAGTGCCTAGTAAGTTTGAGTTTGAATTCAATTTTATTTCGACAGTCCCTGTTGCTAGCAGGTAGCGAATTCCAGTCTTGGCAGGGTTATTGTGAAAGAAGATGAGTATGAGGGGGTGCGATGAGATGGTATTGTTAGTATTGTTTCATGACGAGAGCGTGTGTTCAGAGTATGGTGAGAAGAATGTCTTGTAAGGTCTTGAAGTGTCTTGGTGGAAAGGAGTGTCTTGTAAGTTATCTTGACGCTGAATCAGGAAGTAATTATAATTTCATAAACACCAGCCCTTTCTGTTTTCGTTTCAAATCAAAACCTGTCTCTAGGCAGTGCATGTTATTTATCAGTGGCCAGGCCTTTTTCACAGTACAAGGCAGTGTTCCGCGATAATCGTCAGTCATTTGTGATGGACAACTTGAGGATGAATCTCATTGTGTACTGGAATTCTTCAGCAGTGGGCGATACAGCATAATTTATACTGGTGAGTAATGCACATCGTTTATATTCACATAAAATAATTGAAACATTATTAAATCCAAGTTGAATCTTTCGTACACTACTTTTAACACTTGAATATAACTAATTGATTAAATGGCGATCTTGACAACAAACACACCTTCAAAATATACAGAAAACCAACCACCACCACACACATACACATCACATCTAATCACCCCACACAACACAAACATGCTGCATTCAGGACAATGGTACACAGATTACTCAACATACCCATGAGCCAACAACACTACAATGAAGACGTGAACACAATCAAATACATAGCACAAGAAAATGGTTACAACCCAAACATAATAGACAACATCATAAGGAAGACAAAACAAAAACTCAACAAACAAAAAAACACACAAAACACAACACAAACACAAGAAATACGAAAACAAAAACACAAGATCGCATCCTCATTCAGAAAACAGAAATACAACATAGCATACAGAACAGAAAACACACTACAAAGACATCTCAACACACAAACAAATAAATACAACCACACAGGCGTATACAAACTCACATGTAATAGTTGCGACAGTTTCTACATTGGACAGACAGGCAGATCATTCCAAACTCGATACAAAGAACACATTAAAGTAATAACCAGAGGACA
>NC_091117.1:225409376-225421876 GCF_040183065.1 Periplaneta americana
CTGTAACAGTGTTGTATTTTGGTTCAAACAATCTTAAAGAATTCATACCTTTTGTTTCATAACTATGAGAATACAATTCAAAATTATTTCGATTTTTATGCATGAATTTTATTAATACAATATAATAAATTTGTCTTACGTTAAGTACATTAAAGTCTAGAAACAAATTTTGAGATGGAAAATCAATAGGTTTAAGAAGACATATTTTAATTATTTTCTTCTGTAATAAATAAAGTGGATTAAAATTGGATTTAAATGAGCTACTCCATCCTATAATTCCATATATAATTACCGATTGAAATAAAGTTAAATATATTGTGCGTAATAAACTTATTGACAAGTAATTCCTCAATAAAACAAAATAATATACTATTTTACGTAATTTATTACAAAGGTAATTAATGTGTTGGTTCCATTTTAAATGATTATCGAAAATTATGCCTAAATACTTAACTTCAGAGGACTCTTTAATAATCGGATATTTACACTGTATAAGACAACAATCAGAATTATGTAATTTAATACTTAATATAGATGTAGGAGGTTTGTTACATTTTTCAGATAATGAGAATGGAATAATGATGGTTTTATTTTCGTTGATAAAAACATAATTTATGTCAAACCATTTTTTTATTAATTTAAGTTCATTATTTGAATTATTTTATACATCATACCAGGTTTTTCCAACAAAAAGTAAAACTCTGTCATCTGCATAAGAATAGTGATCACCATTGTATTGTATTATTATTATTATTATTATTATTATTATTATTATTATTACTGACCATTAAGAATGTGTTTCTTTAATTCTTCTGTATGTGCATGAATATTGATATCTTTAGATCTTCTCCCTAGAAGGATAAAATTATTAGGTTTTATCTCAATTTCAATGATGTGCCAACGAACTGTTAAACGCCAAGAACTGATACGTCTTAAATCGTAGCCAGGAAGAGAAAAATGACATAAATAAATGTAAGGAAGTCAGCTACCTAATGGGATTTGAAATATCTCGTGCTCTAAAGCCTTTTAATAGAACAGAATTTCTAAAAAAAAGTAATGATTAAAATAGATTAATTTACTTGTCCATAAGAAGTTTTTAATTTCGAAAAACTACGAATTTCTTGACCGAGTATCGAGAAGAGAATTTAGAAATTTCTGATTATATTTGTTATGTTTGTTATGTTATGTTTTGTGCAAGGTATATACCCAGATGTTTTGAAATGTGCCATAGTAATTCCAATATACAAATCTGGAGATAAAAATAATTTAAATAACTATAGACCTATATCTTTACTTCCAACATTTTCCAAATTGTTTGAAAAATGTTTAAAGAATAGATTAATAAATTATTTAGAAAAACATAAAATCCTCTCTAAAAATCAGTTTGGTTTCCGCAATAATATTTCTACTGATGATGCTCTTATTAATGTTACTGGAAAAATTATCAATGAACTAGATATCGGAAACAAATGTTTGGGTATTTTCTTGGATCTACGGAAAGCTTTTGACACTATCAATCATAATTTACTTTTGGACAAACTACATATTATTGGAGTTAGAGGTATAGTTTTAAAATTATTCCAATCATATTTTAGTAACAGAAGGCAAATGACCAAAATTGAAGATCAATTTAGTGAATACAAATATATTGATATAGGTGTACCGCAAGGAACAATTTTGGGACCTATTTTATTTCTAATATATGTTAATGATCTGCTAAATATAAATTTAGAAAAATTTAATGGATCTATATATTCATATGCGGATGATACAGTAGTTATTTTCAGTGGTTTTTCTTGGCAAGAAGCATATAGAAATGCTAATATAGGTGCTAACATTGTTAAAAAAATGGCTTAATTCCAACTTCCTTTCTTTAAATATATCTAAATCAACTTTAGTTCCTTTTTCGTTAACAGCTGCCAGTGTTCAAAATTTAAAATTTAGCGATAAATATAGACTAATAATACACAGTGAAAATTGTTTAGATCCCAAAAGTTGTAAATGTCCACCTTTGAAAGAAGCCTCGTATGTCAAATATCTGGGTATCATTATTGATCAGAATTTAAAATGGCCTCATCACATTACTTATCTTTGTAAGAGGCTTTGTAAAACAATTTATAAATTCGTTAATCTTCGATGCTACTTACCTATTAGAGTTCTACGAAATGTTTATTTGGCCATTATTCAGTCTATCATTCATTATGGTATAATTGTTTGGGGTGGAAGTACAAAAATTAATCTTAGTCCGTTAAATTTACTACAAAAACGAATAATTAAAATTTGTTTGAAGAAACGTTTCGATTATCCAACTAAATTAATTTATTCTGAATTTAATATATTTAATATTGAACAAATTTATAAGCATACGCTGTTAAAATTTTATCATAAAAATCGTAATAAGTTTGTATTACAGACACACAATTATGACACAAGACGAAATATAAATTCAACATTAGTAGAACCTAAATGTCTCACATCTGCTGGTCTAAAGCATAGCATAAATTTTGGCCCTCGGTTGTACAATGCTTTAACTAAATTACACCCAGAACTTCTAACATGTAACCCACTAACATATAACAAGAAAATTAGAAACGTGTTAATATCTTCAATTTGATTAAATAAATTTATAGTCTATGTGTATGAATTAATCAACCTATATTATATTTGTATTCTATAATTTTGAAATATATATTAGTCCTACTTTTCACGTGCGATATTATTCTTCTCTAGTGTTAATATTATATTATATAATTCCATTGCCGCTGTAATTATGTTTTAGTTCCTATTTTATTTTACTTATTTATTTTTATTATTATTATTATTATTATTATTATTATTATTATTATTTTATTTTAATATTATATCTGAACTGCGACCGAGCACGAGCGCTGCTCATTCGGTCTCAAATTTTGTTAATACTACTGTATCTTCTTTTTATATTGCTTGTATTATTTTATTTGTATTTCTCTTTGTTTGTTTTGTAATTATATTTCTTTATATTCAAGAAGAAGGTTAAAAAAGAAGCATGGAAAGTAGTATATTATTCACTGGCTCTTGATGACAGCAGTGACATTACTGATACAGCAAAGCTTGAGATTTTTATCCGCGGGATTGATCAAGATGTTAGTACAGGAACCACCACTGGTTGTAGTTTTCATGCCAAGTACCTTTCCTCGGTCTCCTTACTTCATAGCCTGTCTGTCATATGTAATCACTGCAGATCGAGTTTTGGTCATCGGTGCTGTGCAGTGATGAAGCGTTTCCCTCAACTCATAAATTTAACTTTTTCATGTTCTCTCTCTTTTATTTTATTGCTGAAACTCGTGTTTACAATATCATGCTCTTTCAACTACATTCCTTAATAAATAATATATTTTTTTTATTTTGTGTTGGAAGAAAATACTGATATTTGACAATTTTTAAATTAATTTATTTTTTATCAGACAATCTATCAAAAGTAGAGAAGTGATCTTGCTTCATATTGTAGATATGACGTTCATAAATACACACAAAAAAGTTCATCACAGAATGTTGGATAGTTTTTGAGTTATGTGGGAAACGCTTCATCACTGCACAGTGAACTCAATTTTGAAAAAAAGAAAATGTAAATCATTTTTATAAATCGTAATTTTTTTTTCATATAGCAGGACAGTGTTTTACACATATTTTCATTATTGCACAAGATACACTAATGGAGGGAAAAAAATGTTGAATATTTCCAAAATTATACTGCTGTAAGCTGTACCCAACCTCTTAAAGGTGTGAGACGTGTGAAATTTTGTACATCTTCAGTGGAAAATTGAATTTTCGTTCTTCATTTTTTTGTGTGTAAAAATGAATTAGGAATGCCTTCTTTATATGTTGAGCAAGTTTAAGTGTTTAACAAACAATTGGAAGCGTGAAAATTACGTCATATTTTTATTTATTTATTTATTCATTTGTTGTTGAACATAACAGGCAAAGCCCAATTACAATGTTCACGACTAACAAATTAATTGATAAAACATAAACAAGGAAAAGGAAACATACTCTTATTAAAAACTGAAACAAAATAGAAATAAGAGAAAGAAAAAAAGAGAAATTGAAATAAGGCGTGAAAGTATCATCAAATTAACTAACAACAATATTCTGTAAAATATGATAACAAATAATTCTGTATCTAGAGAAATTCATATTGAAAATATCAACATTCGGATGAGGATGTAATTTATTGTATAACTGACATTTGGAAAACTGGGGAATTTTTGTGGGATTCAGTATTTGTCCTTGGTATGTAAAAGAAATTTCGAAATTTTGTTTTAAGCTTAGGTGCATATAATGTTATATAATAAAATAAACGAACACAGTCCAACTTATTGTTAATAATTTTATAAAGAAAGTTTAAAGATTGACAATTTCGTCGAATTTGCAGACTAGTAAAATGGAAATGTTGAAGCATTGTA
This sequence comes from Periplaneta americana, assembly GCF_040183065.1. Classification (NCBI taxonomy): domain Eukaryota; kingdom Metazoa; phylum Arthropoda; class Insecta; order Blattodea; family Blattidae; genus Periplaneta; species Periplaneta americana. The sequence goes on from NC_091117.1 coordinate 225,413,819, forward strand.
GCATAACTCTCATAGGTAGGATAATCATTATAAAGTCTGTAATATAACCATTTTAGAAATTTATTTTGAATTTTTCTAGTAACAGAATATTAAAACCTTTAGCAGTCGCGTGGGGTGTTGTCAACACTACACTCACTTCTAGAAAATTGCGATTTCATTTATTCGGTAACTTTGTATTGAAAAATTCATGTACAGTAATGTGGTACAAAGTAAGTGTTTACTTTCTGTATGTTTTAGGTTTTTTACTTAATGTGAACACGTTTGATGTGATGTCACTGTTATTTTCAAAATAAGTGGAGTAACTGGAAAAGGTTATTTATATTAATATATATTGATATTTGGAGGAACATTAAGCACATAGCAAAAAACACCACTCGCTTCATCCCCTGCTTTTTACTGTACTTCGCTTAATGATATATTATTTTTTGCTGATACATAAAATAATATAAAATAAAAATTTCTTGCATTTCGTCGTTCTTCTTGTTTTCCTGTCTACCTGTTAGTATACATTGACGTATGGTTGTAATCTTGCCTGCAGGCATTCTTTCCTCTGTAGTCTTTTTTGCTAAAATGTTTGATTTAATTAATGAAATCGAATACTGACGAGTTGATTAATCAAGAAATTGGGAATACTTAAATTAAGAACAACGTTCACTCCGCAAAAGACACTAACATTTCACGCCTTCGAGTCAAGCCATTACACGTGACATCCTTCGGGTTACATTACTGTGTATTAAAATGAAATAAGCTAGCTCAGTCGCAATGAGTCAGTTTCACATGTTTGTGCTCAATGTAGCGACAGTTTAATTACTAAGTGAAACAAGTTAGGAGCAACATCAAAGATAAAGTAATGTACTGGATGCAAAATTTAAACATTCTGAGATTGTTACGTTTTTATACGTTGCAACAAAGTGTTTACTTTCTTGTTATTATATAATTATATTATAGTTACTTAAATACGGAAATAAAATTTACATAATATCACTTTCTGTTAATAATTAACATAAATCTCTGTTTACGTAACGAATGACAAATATATTGGCGATAATGACGAAAATATTGATGACAATGAATATATTGCCGATATTGAGAAAAATGTTCGCGATAATAATTGAGGCGTTGACGATAATGACAACGACCTTGGCGATAATGATGAAGATGTTTGGAATATTGACAAAATTGGCAACAATGAGATGATGTCGTCAATAAAGCTTTAGATGGCTTTATGGTTTGAATCTAATGGTTTTTTGCTTAATCAAGAAACTATCAACATAACTTTTACCCTAAATCATGTAATAAAAAAGGACAACATACAAAACTATACCAAATTTCTAGGACTTTTTATAGACTCCAGTTTAACATGGGAAAAACATATCGAATATATATGCACAAAATTATCAAGAGTTATATATTTATTAAAGAAATTAGTGACTTGTTTTTCTCAAAATTATTTAAGTTGTGCCTGCTTTTCGTTCTTTCAGTCGATAATTAGGCATGCCTTAATTTTCTGGGGAAATGGTAGCAAAATTGGGAGTGTCTTGATTTTGCAAAAGAAAGCCATTAGAATTCTGTGTCAATCAAACTATCTTGAACATTGTCGACCTCTTTTCAAACAATCACAGATATTAACTGTCATAAATTTATATATATACGACCTAGTCCATTACACTCGACAAAATATAGACAATTACTCATTAATAGCCAATATACATGATCATGAAATTAGAAATAGTGAACAAATTAATATCCCATACTGTAGATTACATAAAACTAGTACAAATTTTTCTGTTATGGGGATGAAATCATATAATAAGCTTCCCAGTCAATATTATAAGTTACCAACCAATAGTTTCAAAGCTAGATTCTATAATTGGCTTTTAATTAATCCTTTCTACTCTGTAAATGAGTTCCTTAACATAAATTCATAGGAATTGTTTTTTAATAAATAAAGTTATTTACATTTAGTTAGAATTATTACATTAAGAGTGAAGTGTTTTCATTAATTTTAGAGTTTCAAAATGTTGTGTGTTTTCATTCTAATTAAACTTTACTGTTTTCAGTTATATGTGTATTTTCAAATGTATGTTTTTTCCCTCCCTTCTGTATTGTGACGAAGCCTATCACTGTATGTTTAATGGCTTAATAAATTGAATTGAATTGATTTGAAATTGAATTGAATTGAAAGCGATTAGGTTCGCGATGTATTATTTATTTATTTATTTGTCCATAAAAGAAAGAAAAGGAAAGCAATCATTACTTACTTACTTACAAATGGTTTTTAAGGAACCCGAATGTTCATTGCCGCCCTCACATAAGCCCGCCAGCGGTCCCTATCCTGTGCAAGATTAATCCAGTCTCTATCATACCCCACCTCCCTCAAATCCATTTTAATATTATCCTCCCATCTACGTCTCGGCCTCCCTAAAGGTCTTTTTCCCTCTGGTCTCCCAACTAACACTCTATATGCATTTCTGGATTCGCCCATACGTGCTACAAGCCTTCCCCATCTCAAACGTCTGGATTTAATGTTCCTAATTATGTCAGGTGAAGAATACAATGCGTGCAGTTCTGTGTTGTGTAACTTTCTCCATTCTCCTGTAACTTCATCCCGCTTAGCCCCAAATATTTTCCTAAGCACCTTATTCTCAAACACCCTTAACCTATGTTCCTCTCTCAGAGTGAGAGTCCAAGTTTCACAACCATACAGAACAACCGGTAATATAACTGTTTTATAAATTCTAACTTTCAGATTTTTGGACAGCAGACTGGATGATAAGAGCTTCTCAACCGAATAATAACAGGCATTTCCCATATTTATTCTGCGTTCAATTTCCTCCCGAGTGTCATTTATATTTGTTACTGTTGCTCCAAAATATTTGAATTTTTCCACCTCTTCGAAGGATAAATCTCCAATTTTTATATTTCCATTTCGTACAATATTCTGGTCATGAGATATAATCATATACTTTGTCTTTTCGGGATTTACTTCCAAGCAATCATTATAATATATGAAATTAGAATGACGAGATTCGCCATAATGAAGCTATTTAATTGATGACAACAAGGTCATGATTGACGATGATCATTAACGAGAATAACGAAGAGAATAAGAGACTTTTACGAAGAATAGAGTGAACAAAGTACGTGAATTATGGATTAGCTAACTGAAATTCGACTAGAAAAATTACAATAAAATTTGTTGGTTTCCCGTTACGAAATTTGGAGGTGATCAGTCTAAAACCAAGAGAATGTCACTGTCTTCATGTCTCAGAGGTGAGCTGCAGTGAACTCAGCCGGTCAGATTAGCTCTTCGACATTTTTCAATTCAAAAGTGCGGGAATAAAAAAACACACAGCCAGAGCGTCCGGTGTTGCGCGATGCCGACAAAACAGCACGACCAGGTTATTACAATGCAGATAAATCTTAACACAAGAAAGAAATAAAAATGAATCACGTGTTTCACATATAGCCCACACACTCCATCAAAACAGAGTAGATGTGCCGGGGCATCATGCATTTTGTATAAATGGAAACTCGAACCAAGTGGCGCCCTGGAAGCGTGTGACGTCACAATGACAAAATGAAAACGAATTGTTCGCTCGCGACACAATACCAATGTAAGAGAGAGAGAGAGACAAACAGGGGAGAACCCTCCCTGCCAGCAGTTCCATTGTGAAGTAATATTCGGTACGAGCCCATCGCCGCCGATAAAAATATAACGTTGAAATGAATACACTAATACATCGTGTTTATATGGGAGAGTAAGTAACTGCCATGAAGTAGTCGGATAATAAATACACTGATTTGGAAACCCGCTCTGTTAATCCCGTGAAAAACCACCCTACATGTATATTCCAAACACAGTCAAATTGAATCCTGGGGTTTGATTTCTCCCCCTCATTCTGGATGTCCGAGTAACAGAAGATTTTTTTCCCCGTTCTTGCTTAAGTGACAACATATTATCTTGTTACAAGACCCCGACAAGAAACAGGGCTGCATCTGTCTGCCATGTAAAATGAGAATGTCCTCTGTCCTTGTTGTCTTGAAGGCGTCTGCTGACCCAGCGAATCCAGGTGCGATTCCCGCCGTGGAAGTGTAGATTTCCCATCATATCATAGGAACCAGAGGTCTGCATCGGACGTTTTCGCTCGAGCGCCTAGTAGTTCATAGCATAATCCGATAGGTAGCGGACATGCATGATGGGTAAAATTGTCACGAGCAATAAATCCTCGAACGGTATAAGCCGAGCGTTAGACATTAGTTCTTGTTACAGTGATGAACTGTGTAGTAACATCATAGATGTTTATCATTTCAAAACTTTGCAGTGTTTAACTAATCTCTCCATAGTACAAATACAAAACTTGCTTTAAAATGTAATATAAAAGTTGTAGGTAAACGTTTTTTTTTTACACAGCAGTGATTTTGTTTTTGCCACATCTGATAGATGTTATTGGATGTAAATGTAATTATTATAAACGGAGAACACAATCACGATAATGCAACAACTGTATTAAGTTTTCTAGTAATAATAATAATAATAATAATAATAATAATAATAATAATAGTAATAATAATCTCTAATAATTAGTGTATCAATCTTTGCGTCTGTAACAGTTGTGCAGCATGATTATTCGTTTTATTATATTTTCTGTCACGTTATCTCTGTACTAATATTGTTATTAATCTACTGCTATATCAATAATATTTTGTAAAACTTTTCTACATTGTCGCAGTATGTAGGCGGAACACTATGTATGGACCTATCATATTATATATGTGGTAAATCAAATATTGAATAATTATTAATTAGCAATTATAACTGTACATCGAAGTTTTTCATACCATTTTATTTATAACTTCATGTTCCTGTTTTGGTACGTTCCATTGACTGTTCCATTAAACGTTTGTCATAAACGCAGAAAATAAAGCCTTATTTTCACCGTGTGAGCAAAACATATGTGTATCTTACCTGTCGCCTTCCATACAAGATGAGATGACCTTGTACTGTGTTTCTATTTATTACGAGCGTATCACGACCAATCGTATCTCACTCGAGGGTGCGACACTCGACCGAGTTCAAGCGAAAGATTTAACTCCAATGCAGCACTCCGATAGGAACCTACCACTGATTGAGGTTCTGGCTGATATGTACATCTACTATCAGGCAGTACATCTCACTTGACGATTTGTATCATAGGAAGAACAATTGTTTGTATGCATCTAAAGTCTTACTAGTGTAATATGTTACTAGTCAGGGATGTATGCAATGGAGGGGGAAAGGAACTGGCCACTCTTCCTCATTATCTCCTGGCCTAGTTGCCTCATGAGTGAAACCTTGAGGTGTCACTTATGGTGTCCAGACTTGTCTTCGAACAGTTGACTAAACAACAACAATACGAATTGGGTTGCTAAGTTTAGTTGTGTATCCTAATTGGGAAAGGTAGGTTTGCCATAAAATTCTTGATACAAAAATACGAACACGTTTGTTTTTCCCAAAAATTTGGGTTACCTTTTGCATTGAAGAAAGCTGTGAACTACGTAAAAAAATTAACAGGGAAACTGAGTATAAGAGGGTGTTCGATGCAAAACTCGCCTTGCCCATATTAAATGATTTTTCGCAATTGAAGGGTACACGGGAAAAACGAACAATGTCACAATGCTGTTAAGGGTGATGCCATTATCTAATTCACTATATTACTACAAGCGTTAGTGTTATTTTTACGAAAAGTGGTGAAGGAGAATTAAAACCACAATTTTGTAGTAATATACTGAAATAGATCACTATCTCACCCTTAGTGGAAATGTGACATTGTTCGTTTTTCCCGTGTACCCTTCAATTCGCAAAAAAAAAAAAAAAAAAAAAAAAAAAAAAAATTCTTGTAACCTAAACTATTGGTCACTGAAACACGAAAATATGATCTTAGATTACATTGTATGATAGAGTTAAACCCTTATCTTGTAGAAAATCAAAATCCAAAAATTCAAGCATAAATTTAATTTAATTTTTGGATCAGACGAGTTACGCGTATTAATGATATTTGTAAGGAAAGTTTTGAAGAATGCAAACGAATAGCGTATCTGAATGTAAATATCATTATTTGAAAATAATTTGAATAACAATGGATCTTTCCTTGCCTAGGAATGTAACAGCGATCTTAAGCACTTTCAAGATATGTCCATATACGTACGGCTGTACAAGAATTGGTAATTCTCTCGCCTGTGAATGATTTACAGAAAGATATGATTCAAGTAAACCTAACTTAGTTCTAAAAACACGAAGGAAGAAGCGAGAGTGGTCATGCAAGAGAGAGATTAGTTGTGCTGTATGTGTAGAGTTAGTGAACAGAGACGGTAAACTGTCTACAAGCAAACATCTTACATGTGCTAATCGATTAGTATATCCATGCAATAGAGAATATAATGGTATTATCATCACATCATGATACACTTATCCTATCTCTACCGGGGTAACTTAAGGTTCAAATTTTGACATATAAAATTATTCTTGATATATACAGTGTGTTTCCGAGGTGGTGTTACAAACTTTCAGGGATGATGGCGAAGGGCACATTTATATGACTGAGTCGAAAGTTATAAGCAAAAATAGTTGTGTGGAAATGGAATTGTAATTTGTCACCACGTGCCCTCCTTCCCTTAATTTTTGGAATAGTCATGGAAAAATGGTATGGGCGGGATGTCTCCTACGTGGGTACTTGTCCCGATACAATCTGTGAGCTTGTCTACTGTTCCCATTGGCTCATCCGTATTCGAAAATCAGGTCTGCTTATTCCGCTCTCGTGTACTCCTCCATTTCACTAGGACTGATCGACTGGACACTGCAACTTGTACACATACACTGCTGTCTACAGACGTGCATATTAGGACCGACCACGTCCGTTACACATTACGCTATCTGCATTTCTTTAGTGTAGTTTCCTGTCCCCATCCCTCAGACAGCGCACTGAATGGAATACTGTAAGTAGACAACGTAAACAACGTCAGGTGAATACAGTATGTGTAAGATGTACAGATAAATACACATAAATAAGGTGTACAGAGGAATAAAATTATTCCATTTCCACACAACTATTTTTGCTTGTAACTTTCGACTCGGTCATTTTCGGACCATGGTTCCTTATCTCAAATTGATACATGTGCCCTTCGCCATCATCCCTGAAAGTTTGTAACACCACCTCGGAAACACCCTGTATTATGATTTGGCTTAAGTAAATAAATATTAAAAAAATATACTTTATGCTGATGATATAATGATTTTTAAATTAATAGAAAATGTTTCTGATTTAGAACTTTTGCAATTTAATATTAACAATATTTATTAATGGATTTTAAGTAATGGATTAAAATTTAACAATAAAAATGTTATTATATGACTTATACAAGGAGTACATCCTTTAATAAGTAATTTATTATACTGTAAGTGGAGACCCATTAGAACTAATATATTATGTAAAAATCTACATGTGCCTATTAAGCATTCTTAACCACGTACTTAATACAACAAAATTATGGATTTTTGTTATTATCAATTAATTGTAGGATGAAAACAGCTTATCTGATATAATTTCCTAAATTTAATGAATAAGGATGAGTTTTGTTCTTTCTTGAAGAAGTATACACCATTTTAAAACAATTTAATACACAAACACAACTATTACAAGAAATGCTCAATAAGTTTCTGTATCTTTATTCTCTTCAGCTGTAATCAACAATAACAAAAATTCAGGTTGCTAGGCTACGATAGAAAACAAAAGATGCGAAAAGAAATGAATGAGATGTATATACAATTCAATACTCTTTCATATTTAAATACCAAAATATAAGGGTGCCATTTAAAATATCAAAGGGGGGTGGGGTGAAATCTAAAATGCAATTAAGCCTGGTTTCATACATCCCCGTCAATGTCTAAATTGACGTGTTTTTTGTTGAAATTGAATTCAATTTAAATAATTATTTATTTACACTGGGAAGTTTTGAAATGAAAGCCCTGTATATCTAAAATGCAGGTAGTAGGCCATTGACGATACAAAAGAGGAACGT